>NW_010124478.1:0-32633 GCF_000699245.1 Pterocles gutturalis
ACTGTTTTAAATTATCTTTAATTTTTCTTTTTTTTTAGTTTTTCTTTGTGTGTTCCTGTGGTTTCATGACTGCTGGAGGGGTGCTGCGGACAGGGCTTGCGTGGGGATGGAGAGGGAGAAGATGGCCTGAGCTTGGCAGCGTGGTTCCTTACTTTGCTCAGCAACACAACACTTTTCCCTTCATCCACAGCCACATGAGGTTTTGGCCCAAGGATGCCACCACCGAGCACACAAGGATGCTCTCCTCCCCCAGAAGAGGGGACATGCATATCCAACATCACGTGTAACAGTACAGCAGGCAACGTGTTCATGGGATGTTGCCATGCTGCATGCATCCCCCACTAACCCCTCGCATGGCGTGTCTCAGACTTGCACGTCCCCCACCAGCGTCTCAAGCTGGGCTCTGCCAAGCTACCCTTGGAGTTTTTGTGAGCTATGGGGCAGGGGCTTTATCAGTTGGGTGAACCCAGGAGCAGATAAAAGCTCTTATCACCCTTGTGTCCCGGCTGGGGCATCTCTGTATGCAATTAGACCCCATGTGTCTCCTCTCTGCCAAGGAATCTGGAGGCGAAGGAAGAGGCTTATCTTCCTGCTGGTGGCTGGAATGCTCTGGCAGCCCAAAGGCATTTCTTGGCCATGATAATGCTGAGATTTGGGGTGAAAAAAAGGGAGTTTTGCCTTTTCTTGTCACTATTAAGCTTATAAGCTTAAGGGATGGTGTGGTTTGGGGTTTTTTTTTTTCCTTTTTTTCCTCCTCCAAGTGCAACTCTGGGCTGATATCCCAGGAATGTGATCTCTCACGCTTGTAAAGCCAGCTTCTGGCCTCCTCCTTCCTTCCCAGGCATTAAGAGCCAGGCCTTGAAGGTGAACTGGTGGGATCTCGCATCCACTGGGATGCTCCACAACATATGGGGCTTCTGGTTTCCGGTGTGATCTCTCTGAAGCTTCCTGCATTAATATTTGATGCTCTTCCTTGGGGTGAACATTAAAAAGAAATCACCACCACCACTACCAAAAAAAAAAAAAAAGGTGCTTTTTGTTTTTAGTGGGGAGAGGAAGAAGGAGGGAGAAAAAAGCTGAAATGCAATCGTTTTTTATGGCTTCCTGGAATGGCTTGGATGTGGGTTGGACGGCAGTGGGTCAGGAACAGAAGGAGCAGATAGCCCCATGATCATCTGCCTACTTGCATCTTTCCCTTTCAGGTCATAAATATAAAACCACTACTTGAAAAACAAAAAGCTCGTTAAGCTGTCTGCGGGCTCCCTCTTGGAAGGTCGTAAATGTGTCTCTTAGCAGCCGCTTTCATTCCTGTCTCAGCTGGGGCATAGGCACTGGGTCCTCCATGGGGCTGGAGGGTGGTTGCTGCCCTTGGGGAAACCAGGAGCTGGTGGAGGGACTGTAACCCCACCCCGCTAATGAGGGGAGTGACATCACAGAACCAGAAATCTGAGGTTCCCATCCATTCTTGATCTGTGCCTTGGTCTTCCACATGGACCTTGAGGTACCACCTGTAGGTATGGTGGAGCTGAAGTGGATCACGAGCTCTGCCCAGTCTCTGTCTGCTGGGGTGTTGGTACAGAGCTGGGGTCACCTCTGCTGGCCAGGGCCTGCGGAGTGTTGGATTCTCTATTAACGCCTCTGGTAGGGTGCTAAAAGACAAGAAAATATTGGAAATTACTTTAACTCCTGTGATAATGGTGAGCTGGGAGTAGGGTGAAGGGGAGAGCATCGGGGAGCATCTCAGCCAAGTGATCTCCAAGTGCGGTTGTGTTTATGGTCCTGTTGGCAATGGCAAGCAGTGGCTGTCGTTGACTGTCCTGTGATGGGGGCAGGTGGCACAGAGTCCTGCTTCTGAACCACTTCTTTGGTTTTACTGGAAACAGCTTGGCTCAGCTGCTTGCAGGTTTTCTCCTGGGAGATAGTCTATAAAGGAGCACCCAGGAGGGTTGGTTGGTCTTGTGACTGGTGGTTGACCAAAACACAAGTTGTTCTGAGGTGTCTTTTTCTGCTGGGGGGTTTCCACCATCTCCATCCACGTGGGGATGGAGAGGGAGGACATCTGAAACAGGCACAGTTGTGACCCGTGGGCATCAGGCAGCTAGCTACAGTGGGTGCAGAAGCAATCCATCCTGGTGTGGAAAGGGTATCAATATTTTATGGGCTGTTTTTCTTCTAGAGAGTTATTTTCCACGCTGAGAATAAGATGCCCATCACTGTGATCTGTTTGTCATTTAGGCCCTGATATTTTTCTCTTGGTTACACCAGTGCTGAAAATACAACTGCTCTCGCATTAACATCTAATTAGCAACAGCTTAAAAAAAAAAAAAAAGTGCCTGAAACAGGAGGAGAAAGAAAAGGCTGAGAAATTAAAGATGCAAAAGACCTGTTAGATCATCTGGTCCTTCCTCTGGGATTGTTTCAGTGGTGTTTTGTCCAGTCTTGCTCAAAAGTCTCCAGGGCCATTACTGCTTCCCTCGGAGGGCATTTCATTGTGTATTGAGAGAGAAACCTTTATAAATGTAAAAGCTTTATACAATTGAGGTAAAAGAAACAGATTGAGTCATTGTATTGTTCTTTGTAATCAGCTTTGCTTTTCATTAATTTCCTCCCCAAAGCCTTATTTAGGCTGGGAATTTTAAAGAAGAGCAGGGAAACAGCACGTGTGAGGGATGGTGGGAACAAGCTGCCTGGCTCTGGTGGGTTCCTGTGCATCACCCTTCTCTCCCCGATGGCTTCCATGTGTTCAGACATCTCCAGGAGCCAGTCTGCTCGGTGGGCCAAATTTAGCTGTGGCGTTGCACACCGGGGACTGGTTTGGTGCTCTTGCCGCCTCTTGCAATGGGGTCCAACTGGTCTGAGCAGCTGCTTGCTGCTGTAGCCTTTGAATTGAGCTATTTTTAAAGGTGACAAGTAGTAGCAAAAATTTTTAGAAAGGCTACAGGTGGGCATCAGCTGGTGAAAAATAACCAAAAATCAAGGAACACAGTAGGAGTGAGCTTTTGCAGCAGGGGTGCCTGGTGAGTGTTGTTTGGGAGTTGTGCCCTTTGCTGCAGGGTGTGCAGCAATGTGGGGCTGGGCATGTGGCATCCTGTGTCACTGTCCCTGACACATCGGGTGCTTTTTGCTAGTGGCATGTTCTGGGTGAGGCTTTTTTAAATAGGTCTCTATATCCTTCCTATGTCCCAGTGTTTTTGCTTTTTTAACTTTGCCAGCCTGATGGATAATTTTTTTCATTTGAAGTGTCTTGGTTCTTTCTCTTCCCAAACTACTGTCTTTTATCTGTTTTTTTTTTTTTCTTTCCTTCTCCCTCTTTTTCTCTCCGACATCCATATTCTTATCCCTAATGTCTCCCTTTCACTCCCCAAGTCCCCTGCATCTTGTTTTGGCTCTCCAACGGGGGATGCTCCAAATTCAGGCAGGCTGCCAGCATGGATGCAAAACACCCCACAAGAAATTGTCCTTCTTGCTCTTGTGGGCCTGAGCCGTGAGCATTATCACCATTGGCCCTCAACAGTCCTATATGCCGCTGCCCACGTGTACACAGCGAGAAATGAGCAGCGGGTGCCAGATGCTGCGCAGCCAGCTGCTGCTTCATCGCCGGTGTGGTCCAGTGCTGGGCTGGCTTAATCCTCCCTGCTGGAAAACACAGGATGCTAATCCCAGGCAAATGGAAAGTACATCTCTGCCTGTGTAAGAAATATAGAGGAGTTGTTTTAGGGGAAACAGAGGTTTGCTTTGGTGTTGCTTGGTCATCTGGTGAGCTGGGGGGATCCCATCCTGTGCGAGGAGTGGCTGGTTTGCTCCAAGGAGCAAGAAGCTGGTTTGCCTGAAGTTTGGTGCTTTGTCCTATGCCAGTGTAACAGCAAAGGAGCCAGCGGAGTTGCTCCACGTGTTTGAGTGTGGTTGTTGCATTACCCGGACATAAATGCAGCTGGGAGTGCATGGAGATCACAGGAATGACTCCTGCTGTGATCCAAACCAGCCCTGAGCATCACTGCTCTTTCATTGCAACTCCCCTCCTCCTATCTAATAGCTCTGGGTGTTCCGTGCATTCCCGTGCCCCCCTCTTTTCTTGCCCCTAAAGCACCCCATCTGCTAGGGGTGGGTGGAGAGGGAAGCTGTGGGATGGTAGCTTGGGCTGACGGGCCACAGGGGAATTCCCCTGCATGGAAGCTGCTGAGCCGGCTCTCCTCCCACACAGCCGGGCTGGAGCTGGCCCAAGCATCAGGCCCTGCAGCTTCCCTGGGCTTCCGGGCTCTGTGCATGGGGTAGTGGGCTGGGTGGCTCTTTCTGCAGGGCTTTTGGAGGAGCAAGAGTAGGAGATGAGAAACAGAAAGAAGAAAATACCTCCAGCGGGGCAGGCCCTCCCCTCTCCTGTGCAGAAGGATGCTGGGCATCTTTCAGGGCTGGGAGAGCATGCCCTGGTGCCAGCTGGTCAGCCTGCCTCCCTCCTGCGATGCTCGCAGCCCTGTACCAGGATGTCCTGTGATGCTCAGGGGTGTCCTACAATGCTCAGAGTCCTGAACTGGAGCATCCCGCAGTGCTTGGGGCATCCTGCAGCGTTCAGAGCCCTGCACAGGGGCATTCTGGAGTGCTCAGAGTGTCCTGCAATGCTCAAAGTCCCTGCACCAGGATGTCCCACTCAGTGGTGACGTGCCCCTGGGCTCTCCTCTCTCTGGCCAAGGGGCTGCCTGCGCACGCTGTTGTGATGACCTGAGATGCCCATGCATTGCTGGGCACCCACATGGGAATAGCACAAGGGTTTACTCATTTCACCCAGTATGGAGAAGCTCAGGAATCGCATCACTCAGCAAATGAGATGAGCTGAGCAATGGGCAGAGTTTTGCCCAAGGGGTGCCCTTTAGGGGCAGGGGGCAGGTTTTGGGTACCCTGGCTGATATGGAACTGTGGGAGCAGGTATCTGGAGCCGTGCCGGGGGCTGGACTTGCAGGATGGCCGGGGCCAGATGTTTCCCAGATGTTACTCACTTCCTGTCTCATTCCTCCGCATTTAGCTTTTTATGTACTTGTTTGTTTTGGACTACAAACAAAATAAAAAGGGTTTTTGTAACCCTGTTCCCATGAGGCTGCAAGTTCAGGATATAATCTGGAGTCTATTCACTATTGTCTCAATTCCTCTCCCTGCCCTTGGTGTCATCTCCGGGTACACACAAACTCACATGCTGCTTTTGTTAAAAGTGTTTTTATTCCCACGTGACGTCTTTTCTCAACGGGCCACCAGACAGTTTTTCCTTATGACCTCCAGTGCTCAGGAGAGCGGTGGGAATATCCCCGGCCAGTTTGGGATGGAGACAGGAGGAAGAAACCCTGTTTTCCTCAGTCCTGACCTGTTCCTTGCCATGGGCTGTACTGTTAGGGGTGATTCTCCTGTACATCTGAGGGTGGGAAACTCATTGCGCTGATGGGATCCAGCATACTGATGGATTGCTCTTGTGCCAGCACTTTGCCTTGCTGAGGGTATCTGGAGAGGGATGAGGGGGATGCGAAGAGAGTGAAATAGCCACACAGATGACTTTTTTAAAAGAAAAAAAAAATTAAATGCTTGGATTAGAGGTGTTTGTACTTGATCAGGTGAATGCAGGGGTTAAAAAAGGGGAAAAAAAAATTAAAAAGGGCTCAGGAGTGGTATTATGTAACGGAACGCTGTTGGCTTAGGGGTAGGAAGGACAAAAAAAACCTGACCTAAAAGTATTGTGTGTTCTGGCATGCCAGGAAGTCCCGGCAGTGCCATAACCGGGAGCTGTTACGATTGCAGCCATGGAGTTTTCCTCTTCTGGAAAGGACCCGGAGCAGAACCGGTCCTGCTGCTCGGCGGGCTCCTTCAGTGGATGCTCCCCTGCCTGTCCCCCCGGGTCTGGGGGCACCCACTCTGATACCCGCCAGGCTCAAACACACAGGGAAACAAAATTAAGCTGGCAGCATCCATTTAAAATGTGTGTGCTTGGCTCTTTCTGGTCTCCTCACACTTCATGTATATTTTTTTTTTTTTGCCTGTTGGGATTAAGGCCCCTTCTTTTCTTTCTCCTTCTCTCTTAATTGCCTGTTAAATAATTGAAAAATTTGGGACTAAAGGGCTTCAATTATCCATTAATTTACATTAGTAATTTATATATCAGGCTGAATGGACATGCTGTTTGTGTAATGGGTCCCAGCGGAGGGGCAGAAGCCGTGCTGCAGCGCACTTTCCTGGAAGCACCGCCACTTCTTTACACCTCCCAGCCTTTATTCTGACTGCACGGGAGGGAACCTGGTGTGCTCCTGCACGCTTGCAGGTGGCAAATGCAACCCCATCTCCTTGGAAGAGGGTTACTTGGGTTCTGATACAGATTTTTTTTTTCTGTTTTTTTTCTTTTTTTTTTTTTTTTTTTTTTTTTTTTTTATTCAGTTTGAGTTGTGCTTGCAAGAGCCCAGCACTGCCCAGTGCAATTCTTGCACTCTTTGGAGTACACCTGAATATACCCTTCTGACCATGTCTGCGAGCAACACTGTCCTTAGAAGGTTCTAGCTTATACTTAGCATTAGATTTGAAACTAAGCCCTGGCTTTAAATTCAACCAGAAGGGCTGTATCCTTGCACGGGTCTGCACTTTCTGATTGCTGCTTCAGGCATTGAGGCACCCTGGTCGGGGGCTCCTGTAGGCACCACATGACTGAACCAGAGGAGCTTGGTGTGCTTCCAGGAAAACTCGTCTATCTGGGAGCGGGGAGAGACCTGTGGGAAGGTGCTAGAGGATCCTCAACCCCATCTGCCACCTCCTTGGCAAGCGGGGATGTTGCAAGCCCCAGCTTAAGCCTTGGCTTGCCTCCCCATCTGCGTGGCTGGGGTTGAACACGTGGCGTGGTGGTGGACATGTCCCTTAGGGAGGACAGGGTTAATCTGGCATGGGGGGCTTTCTGAGGCTAAGCCCCTCGGCTCCAGGCTAAAGCCATCCATGGGTACTGCCGGGATGCACAGAAGCAGATCCAGGCTGGTGGGTGGCTGGCACTTAGCCTTAAAGGCTGGTGTCCCCTGGGTGGTGACAGCTGGTTCTTCCATCCTGTCACCCTGCCCCAGGATGGGGATGAGGCAATACCTATTTTCTGCGTTCAGAAATACCATTTTTGGGGGATTTGGGGGGTATTTGGGTAATTGTACATGGTTCATTTGGACCAAACCCAATGATCACCAGCTCTAAGCTTGCTGGCAGCCATGGTGGCCAACGCAGGGTGCCATGACATTGCCGGCAGCTGGTCTAGCCACGGCAGGGCAGCCAGGCATCATCAGGATCCGTCCCTTGGGCAGCATCTAGACTTGCCATTCCGGGGCAGGAGGGAGGCCATTTACTAATTGGGCTCCAGGGAAGGGCAAATTGGAGCCCAGCTCCATCTCTGTGGCACATTGGGGATGCAGGAGCATGCCTCGCTCTGGGGGAGGCTGCCCTGGGCGCGAGGCTCTGCACCAGTCCTGCCTGCCCTCCTGGAGCAGAGGTCACTTAATGACTCTGATTACCCGCAGCATGGCCATATTTAAAGCAATTAGTGCAAATTGCTTATGGAAATGCAGCCGCCTGGGGACAGAGAGAAGAGGACAAGGCTGGGGGGCATGGTGGGTTTTTTTTCTCCTTTTTCCATGTGCCACGTGCTTGATGCTCAGTATGCGTGATCCTTTGCCCCTGCTCCCTCGAGACCTTGCTGGATCACCTCTGGTCCCTCTCTCTCACTGCACATCCCTTGATGATGCCTCCAAGCCCTGCAAGAGCTGTTTCACTGTCAGCCTAGCTCAGGCTATGCCTTGGGTGTCCTGCATCCATCCTAGCGATGCTCCGGTTTTGAGGTTGGAGATGCTCAGCACATTTCATTTGTCACCATGAAGTCTCCGGATTCAGCATCCCAAACTTCATTTAATTAGTTAGTGTTGTGCCTTGCTAGCAAGCAGCCTAATTTTTTAGGGCAATTTTTATCGATACATTAGGACCCTGTCAGCACCAACTGAGAAGAAAGGGAAGGTGTCGGAGGGAGCATGACTTGCATGTTGGTGTATGTCGAGGTCACAGCATTGGTGGGGTGGTGTAAGGCTGTGCCCTGCCATGTGGGGTGGTGCAGACCCGCAAAGCTGGGCCATTTCCAGCCCTGTCATCCCCAGCACCAAGTGGTATCCGAAGGGGAGGATGCATATGGGGAGGCTGGCCCACACAGGAGCCAGAGTTTGGTCCATGGGGCAGAGCTGGAGTGCACATGTTGGGGGACAAAGGGAGGAAAGAGAAACTTGGTGCTGCAGAAACATGGGCTGCCTCCAGAGAAGAAAAGGTGGAAATTCCCAGCGGTGGGAAAGGAAGAAACTGGATGTGGCAGCTCAGGGGTCCCATGGTATTGAAAAGCCAGGGAGGGGAGGAAGGTGCCTAACAACATTAGGAAGCTCCCAAAGGTTTCCCACCTTGCCATCAATGGGAATGGGAACGGGACGGAAAGGGCTTTGTTTTTTGTAGGGGTTTTCTTCCGCTGGGGCATGGGGTGTTTCTTCCCACTGGTGCGGGCGGGGAGGCAGCGATGCCAGGTGCAGGCAGGCACCGAAAACAGGCACCCACCAGAAGAACCCCCCAAACCCTCCCAGCTTTCATCAAATCTCAGTTTTTTCTCACTGTAAAAAAAAGTAGGTATGAAGTTCTAGGAGCCCAGCTGGCTTTGAGGTTTAGAGGGGAAGGAATAAAACTAATCAAGGTAATTACTCAAATCCTTTTGCAGCTGGCTGGAGCCCTCTGTCCGGGCTGCGATGATAAAGTCAAGCTCTGCTCTGGGGTACCTGCTTGTGTGATGGAGGCGAGGGGATGGGGAAGCCTTGTCCTCTAAGCTAGTCTCAATGATTGTTTTTGTTTTTTATTCTTATCTAGGGATATTGCTGAAAGAGGGGGGAGAGAAAAGTCTTAATATTTTATATTCAACATCCGAAGGGATTACGTCTTTCTTTTTAATCTTCTTCTATCCCTGTTCTCCCCCTCCCCCTTTTTTTTTCCTTCTGTTTGTCCCTTGCTGTCGCAGTAAAATGGGAAGGGAAGAAAGGGCAGAGAAAGGACAATGAAAAGCAAAATATTTCCAGCCTCCATTTGTGGTGGTTGTTTTGTTGGTGTGGGATTTTTTTTTTTTTTAAAAAAGAAAGATTAAGGGCAACTTTAAAGACTGTTTAATACAGGAGCCTTAATCAGCTGTTCTTGTGATGTTCCTCCCCCAGTTGAATTAATAGGGAGCATGGGGCATCGAATGGACCTTGTCTTTTGTTGAGTTTTTTATGATTAAAAAAATAACACAATGATTAAAATGATGTAAAACCAGGACAGCATTGCACCAAGCACCTTCCCCTATTGAATTTGAATGCTGCATGGAGTGGGAGATAACCCCGGCTGGTGGGTCTGGCAGTGGGAGCCAGGGAGCAGGCGTGGGGGGTTTCAGGGAGCGGGTGATGCTCCCAGCCCACGCCTGCAGGAGCTGCAGGAGGAGTGGGAAAAGCGTCGGGGAAAGTAGGGCAGCGTCTGGCGAGGGGCCTGCGGAGAGGCTGGCTGGAGGCAGCGGGGAGCATCCTTCCAGCCTGCTCCGCTTTCCTGGGGCTTGCTAGGGAGGGAGGAGAGAGCAGGTGAGAAAATGACAAAAATTTTGAAAAAAAAAAAAAGCAAATAAGCTTTCTCCTTTTTTTCTCCTTTTGTACGGCTTTTCCTTCCTTTGCAGCCAGCTACCTTAAACTTTTGGCTTTACCTTCTTGGGCTTGTGCCATCCCTCGCATCCCCACATGGCAACTTTCTTTCTCACAAAGTTAACATTTTAAAACTGCATTGCTCATTTGAACAGGAGACCTTTTTTTTTTTTTTTTTTTTTTTTTTCCCTCTCCCCCAGCAAGAGATTGCATCTTGCACTTGATTTACTGCAGTTTGAATGATAATGAATAATTCCTTGGACTTTCTGGCGTTAACCGGGGTAACAAGTCCCTGTTTGTTTCCTGTTTTCTTTTCCATTCTCTCTTTTCTTGTTGAAATTATTATTCTTTTCACAACAGAAACACAGTACATGCCGTACATGTGAATAAACAGCATACTACCGCATTATCTGCTGCTGGCTTTTTTCTGTTGTGAGCCAAAGCAAATAAATAAAAGTTCATATAATTATTATATCCATTAAAAATAATGCTGTAGCTCACTACACAGACCAAACTATACAAGAGTACCGCAACAATGGAATTAAAATAGCACAAAGAAAAGTGTCCATGCCTATAACAAGAACCAACACTAGATGGAATTTGGAGATTGTTTTCAAACATAACTGCTTCCCTGAAGGAAACGTATAAAATAGCACGAAAGAAGTGAGCACAATAGAGTGTAACAGGGATTTGCTACATAATTCCTCCTCCCTTTTTTTTTTTTTTCCCGTTATTCATTCTCCTTTCCATGGGTATTTATGGGATTCGCAAAGCTCACAGCTCTGTTCTGTTAAAACCAGAAATAAGGAACAATTTACTCCAATCTGCCTGTGCCGTGTTATAAATCTATATAATGAAAAATTAAGAGGTTCCGTACCATAAGGGTTCTCAGCTGTTTACGCTTCTCAGGAGTCTTTGCCTTTGATTATCATAATCATAAAGATAAACAAAAGCGTAGTGACTCCATACATACTCCAGTGTAATGCATAATCAACAAGATAAATCTCTCTCCTCTGAACTCCCAACAAGGAATGTTGCTGGCAGAGCCTGCGTGTTTCTCTCAGGGAATGGAGGTGGTCAGGACTTGGGTCGGACCATGGGTGCGGTGATGCAGAAATGCTCTGTTGGGATGCCCCATGCGAGGGTACCCTGCTTTTAGTTTTCCTCTCGGGCTGCTTTGTAAAAGCCTGACCTGGGGATTTAGCTAGAGATGTTTTATATTTTTTGGTCAGGTGAAGTGGTTTTTGATCTATAAGGCTGTTGCATTAAAAAATGCCCTTGGTGCTGTCCAGCTCCTTCTTCCCATCCTTTTCTCAGCACAGACTTTACTTTCTAGGGTTTTTTTCCCCCTCCCCATCCAGTCCTGGTTTAATAAAGGTGTTCAGTGAGGGAGGCCAGCTACAGGCTTTTCATTTGCCTGGGAGAGGAATCTGCTTGTTTTTTTTCCAAGGATGTAATTAGGGTTGGCTGGGCGCACCCCCCCATTACCGGCGCTGGGGAGGAATGCTCTCTAATTATAATGTTTGCCTGCCGCTGGGCTTGGGGTCTGCTAACCGGTCTGGGATGCCGCTGTGAAATGCTGTCCTGGTGTCTGTCTGTCCCTGGTGTCCCCTGTCCTGGGCTGGGTGGGCTGCAGGAGCAGCTGGAGTGATGGGATGGAGGGATGGGGCTGGATTTACCCCAGGGGATGATACCATGTTTGGCAGGGAGGGATGCCAAGGGATCATAAAACTCGTGGGAAAGGGCAATAGATGGAGGAAAATGAGCTGGTTTGTCAGGCAGAGATGTTTTGGGGAAACAGTTAAAGTGGTTTGTTCCAAATTTAGCTGTTAATAAAAGATTGATGAGGATGGAGAGGCATAGAGGGGGACACGCTGGGACAGTGTGTCAGTCTGTCCATGCTGCCCCTGAGTCCCGCTGCTCCGTATGGTGGGTGGATTTCCCCAAACTCAGGCTTTTGCAGGTACTTTAATGGCTGGTGGGAGTGGGAGGGGTGAGCTCTGCTTTTTTGGGAGGTGGAGAAGAAAACCCTATAAATGCACAGTCTTGAGGTGGAGTAACACCTTCTGCAGACCCCAGCACACCAGCGACCGCGAGGGTTGAACACATCAACACGCCGAGTGCTGTGTTTTTGTGGTCCAGCCTTTGCTGAGTTACCATTGCATGTGCTTGGGAGGGGTGTTGGACGCCACAGGGATGGTCACCCCATGAGCACATCAATGGCTGGACATCCCTGTGGCTTTTTGACCTCAAAACCCAACCTTGCTCTGGGCTGGAGATGAGATGCTGGGTACTGGTGTGTAACCCTCCCCAGATACCCCGTGCTCAGTTTTTGGCCTCCTGTGGCTGGGTCTGTGGGCAGCTCGGGTCTGTCCCACTCCGTCCTCTCGGTGCCCCCCCAGAGGGAGATGTTAACAAATGTCATGCTGAGTTAATGAGGCCGGGGGGTTACATCAGCAAGCTGCAAGGTGAGGGCAGCCCTGGGGACAGCGGTGCTGAGGGCCTGTTGCATCTCCTGCATCTCGCTTTCATCAGCGCTTCCCACCTCACAGCTGAACCTGCTTGAAACAAATCAGTGGGTTTTGAAGGTGTGAGGTTTTGTACAAGGAGACAGAAGGGAGGGAGCTTCACCCTGTGTGAGTGGCCTCAAGTCTTCCAGCCCCATCCTCAGTGACACCCTTTATTTTGAGGCATCAGATGCATCCACAGAGAAGGGGTTTTGGGACATGGCTTTGCAGGGCACTGCTCTGCCTCATGGAGATGTTGCCTTTGAAGATGCCACGAGCTGCTGGTACCTTTTTGGTGATGGGACTTTGTGTTGGGGAATCGGTGTGTGGGAGGCTGGATTTCTACGATGGGGAGCAGAGCAGGGAGGGAAGGAGATGCTTGGGGAACAGAAGATGATGCCTTGAGGAGAAAGGATGCTCAAGGTGCTTTTAGGAGGAAAAGCTCATCTGTGTTTTACTGCTGGACCCGAATTTATTCCAGGAGGGCACTCTGCGATGGGAAACCCTTGAGAACTAATCCCAAAGTGAGTCTGTTCATACGATACCCCCAGAGGCAATAGGAGGAGGGACTTGGGGTGGGGGGAGAGCTCCTAGTCCAGCCTTTCAGACACCTCCTCAAGCCAAGCCAGTGACCAGAGCATCCCTGCCAGCTTGGTCTCTTGATCTGGAGCTGTCTCCCTCCCTGCTGGGGGGTTGGGAAGGCAGGCAGCTCTTCTCCTCTGGTGCTGGAGATAAGCTGTCATATATATTTTTATATTTTTTTATTTTTTTCATTTCTACAGGAGGATTTCTACCCACTCGGCAGGTGGGAATGGGTTTAACCATTGCCTCTCAGGCCTTCGCATAGAACAGCACTCACCCTGAAACAGGCGTGGGGTGGGGGAGATGGAGGCAGAAAGGGTTAAGTGCCCACTGCCACTGAGATTTATCTGGAGAAACCTAGTGGGAGAAACCCAGCATCCTGGCTTAAGCCTTACATCTCATGGCATTTCCTTCCCCCACGTGACAGGGAGGGATGGGTGGCTGTGGGTGATGGGCACCGGGCTTTGCTGCGGCTAATGCTCCTGTAATCTTCCAAATATTTGGAGGGATAACAATTGCAGGAGAGAGGATTTTAACGCTTTCTTGCAGAGGTTTGCTTGGCCATTGCTGCAAGGGGAATTGCTTTCTGGCCTCGTCATCCCTTGTGCCATGTATTTTGGGGTGATGGAGGGGGGGTTAATGCTTGACCCCGGCTCTGGTGCTGCTCCCTGTGCAAGCTGGTGATATTGGTTGGTTGGTTGGGGTCATCAATCTTCAACCAAGTTGCAAACACTAGCTGCAAACATCTGTAAGTCACCCCGTGGGGAACAGATGCTGCAGATAATCCAGCTCAGCCCCATGAGATTAAAATGTGTGATGAGAGACAGGGGAGAGGAGGCTGGAAAGGAAAGAAGTCGTCAGTGCCTATTCCCCTCCTCACTTTTCCACCTCGCTTCTCCTATTGTGCTCGTCCATGGGGCTTCTGGGGGGTTTGGTCCTGTGGGTCAAGCCTGGAGCTGCGCCTTCCTTGCCTTTCGACCCCAAATACCAAAGTCAGTGCTCCAGCCCCTCCCGTAGCACATCGCACCACAGCACCCAACCACGTGCCCCAAATAGTGTGAGACTGTGGGATGGTGACAGCCTGGGACTTCCAAAAAAATCCCCAAAAGGGAACTGGGAAACAGGCGCCCACCTCCAGCCGGAAGGAGGGAAGCCGGCAGATGGGAACACCCGGCAGACGTCTGCCAGGGAGATAATGATTACAGTCAGCGTAGTGCGCGCTCAAATATTTATTAGTTCATTGCTGCCGAGAGTTTTATTGCCTACTGATTGCAGTACTGGAAATCCCGGCCATGTGGGGCTCCTTCCCTAGCTTTGCATGCAGAAGTGTCTCTTTTGCATGTATGTGCCACTCCTGCAGTCAGTGGGCCAAGTTGTCACCTCGGATGGGATCAGAGCAACATCGGCTGAAGCAGAAGTGGCCTCAGTGCACATGTGGGTCAAAGCATCTGTTCCCAAGGGTGATGCTTATGGCCAGCTCCTTGCAAGCACCCATGCAAACCCTCCCGCTGAGAAGGTCTTCACGGGTATTAAAGCCATCTGAAGGTCCCAGGGCATACCCCCAAGCAACTACAATAGAATAATAATATTATGCAAGACCATTGCAGGGGAAGGTTGTCCTAGCAGAAGATACCCTCTCCCACCCTTACCAGGCCATTTATCGATGTTCTTATTACGGTGGAGCAGACCAAAACCTTTCCCCAGCCACTCCGTCCTCTGCTCTTTTAATCTTGGTGCTGACAGCACCTCGTCCTGGCTGTGCTAGAGCTATTTGCCTCCTTGTCCTATGGGTGAGACGTTCCCCATTAAGCTGAAAGAGGGGAGATTTAGATTAGATAGTAGGAAGCAATTTTTTCCTGTGGGGGTGGTGAGACACTGGCCCAGGTTGCCCAGAGAAGCTGTGGATGCCCCATCCCTGGAGGTGTTCAAGGCCAGGCTGGATGAGGCTTTGTTCCTGTCCATGAGCGGGCAGGAGCCTGGGGGAGCTGTGGGATTGGGGTTACACGTCTGCCACAAAAATCTCGTCACCTTTTTCCCCGTCTCTTTTTAGAGCTGCTTTTTTGACCCCAGATCTCTCTTGGGCAGAGATAAAACGCTTTAAATCTTTGCAGGATTTAAACATTCCCAGCAGCCAGGATGCTCCTAGCTTTAAAGGTTTGAGCTTTTTGGGTTCAAACCTTAAACTGACCAGGTTTTTATAGCCATCAACAGCAGATGCTGGATCTGGCTGGGGGGATCATCCTGTTCTACCACCCTTGTCCCCAAAGTCACTGTGCCCCTTGGAGAAGAAACCTGAAGCTTGAGACTTGACCCCCCCCTGCATGGATTTGGGCAGACCCTCCCTTGAGGTGGGGGAGCTGGATGGGACCCACCAATGGGGGGTCAGCGGATTTTGAGTACCTCTGCCAGTGTTTCAGCCCTGAATCCTGTGTTGGGGGACCAAGGTGGCTCCCATCGCAGCCCAGAGATCACCCATCCCACTGCAGATGATCATGGGTGAGTCACAAATCTGTGATTTTCATCGCCAGCGGGCCATGATTCATCCCCTCCACGCTCCCAGATCCTCTCAGATGATCTAAAGTGTCATTTAGCATCACTAAAGTGGTGGTGGGATGGGAGAAAACGTGTCTTTGGTATTGGTTGGTGGAGGAGGACCTCTCCTTGCCCGCAGTCTTGGGTGGGGGGACACGCTGCAGGGTGTCACCTTGCCAGAGGCAAGTCCTGAAGGGGAAAGTCCTTCCGAAAATCACTTGCTTTGAGGATGTCAGGTCCTCCTGGGTCACTCTTATGGTGCCGGCTGGGCTGCAGGACTTCTCACCTGCATCCTGGAGTGTTACACCTGGTTTGGGGAGAGAAAAGAAATAAAAGGAAGAGAGAAAAGATTAAAAAAAGCAGCTGGCACAGGTATAAAAGAAAAACTTGATGGGGACCTTCATGCCCACATTACGGCCAGGGATGATGTGTCTTTATCTGCGCCCTTTCTCAGCTGCTGAGCTCAGGTCTGACTTTGCAGGCTGCAGGGATGTGGAGAGCATCATTTCAGAGAGGTTTTCACACGTGCTCATGAGTGAAGTTTTGTTGGCTGCCTCCATTGCCAGTTGGATTATCTCCTGCCAGCCCCCTTTGCCAGGGAATTTAGATTTGTGGCATTGAAGTGATTTAAATAAAATAATTGGAAAAAAAACCCCACACAACAAAACAACTCAGTGGATGGAAAATTGAGTAGTAAATTTAAAAAGAAAAAAAAAGTTATATTTGCTGCTGTGATACAGGTAAGAGGCTGCTCAGCAGGTGAGGGCAGCAGGAGCGGTGGCCTGATGCAGGGCCAGGGAGCAGTGTGGGAGCATTCCCGGAGGGGTCTGGCACCTCTGCACGCCCCTGTCCCCCTGCCCGCAGCAGGGTGCTGGGAAAATTGCAGGTCTGCAAATGAGACGGGGAGGAAATGGCGGGCAGTGGAGAGGTGGGGAAAAGCCAGCCAGAGAGAGAGAGAGAGAGAAATTAGCCGGGAGTTTAATTCATTGTTTCCAAAAGAGCAGTTAATGGATTATGACAAATGTCCTACCGCTCTCCCTTAGTGCTGTGTTAAATGGAAATGGAAAGTCAATTTTCCTAAATGGATTTTAAACGACTGACCTGGTGTGTTTTCTGTTTGTTTTTTTTTTTGTTTGTTTGGTTTTTTGTTTTTTTTTTTCCTCTCACTGATTTTTGCTCAGGGGGCAGCTTGGTCATCTTGTTTTCTTGACACATCTGATTATTTCTTTTTTCTTCTTCTCCTTCTCCTTCCATTTCTGGATTCTCTGATTCTCTCCGTGCAGTGCTGCTCCTTGCCAACCCAGGGTGATGAAGGGAGTGGGCTCTTTTCTTCCTTGCGAGTTCCAGAGATGTTATCACGGGGCTGGGGATATTTACTGTTTTCCTGCACACTGAAGTGCCTGGAGCTGAGAATCACAGCTCACGTTGGGGGAAGAGAAGAGGAGGAAAAGCTCATAACTCTTTTAGGTTAAAAAAAAAAAAAAAAAAAAAAAGCCTTGTGATGTGACCTGACTGCTAGCGAGATGCGCAAAAACAACAGGTTAAGCAATAGCATCCCAGTGTGTGTGTGTGTGTGTGTTAGCAGTCCTGCGATATTTCGGTTTGATCTTTATGGGCAAAGTGGTTGCAAACAGGTTTCCTATGGTGGATGCTGCAGATGCTCCTTGATGTTGGTCACAGCATCTTCTCAAGCCAGTGCTGGGCACGAGCCACCTTGAGGCTCCTGCTCCTCAGGGATTATGTCCCTGGGTGAGCCCAAAGGTGCTTGCCCCATTTCACACCTTTTATTGGCCTGGCCTGAGCAGGTGTGACCTCTTCTTCTGGTTATTTTTGCACTGAATTTGCTTTTGAGGGCAAACAAGCAGGAAGATGGAGATCACCGGGGTGCTGACCCCCTCTGGTTTCTGGGGTGAGGTAGCGTGAATCCTGATTGCATTTTTGGGTGATGTTCTCTGGAGGTGGCTGGACTGGAAGCCATTGCTCACCTGCAATGGGGATGGGGCTCACCAGCCCCTCTGGAGCCTCTCTGTATCCCCATCACTGTCCCTGGGCTTGAGTTTGTTTTGTTTTTTTCCTCCTGGTGAGATCTTCCAGGCTTTGGGGTCGGCCAGGGCTCAGGGTATGGTTAGGGGGGCAGTACCGAGGCGAAAACAAGATGCACCCCTCAACAGCTGCTCTCTAGGTAGCAGAGATTTGCTTTTATTTTTTTCTGGGAGCCTCCAGCCCTCTTTTGCTTTCACAAGCATCCTTGGCAAGGGCTGTTGGCATGGCAGTCCTGGGAAGGAGTGGGAAGGATGAAGAGGAGTAGGTAGGAGTTGCATCCCTGCTGGGATGGGACTAAGGGCACATCCTGATCCTCTCGCTCCCCTGTCAGGGCTGGAGTACAGCGATGTGCTGCCTGACTCCTTCCCCTCGGCCCCAGCGGAGACCCTCCCTCACTTTCTGCTGGAGCCACAGGACGCCTACATCGTGAAGAACAAGCCGGTGGACCTCGTCTGCCGCGCCAACCCTGCCACCCAGATCTACTTCAAGTGCAATGGGGAGTGGGTCAACCAGAACGACCACATCACCAAGGAGAGCCTGGACGAGGTCACCGGTGAGCAAACCCACCCCGGCATCCCTCTGCCTGCCCTTCCCCTCTCTTCTTTCCAGGTGCTTCTGCCCTTTTCTCTCTTGCACATCCACACTAGAGGTGATTCTCCTCCAGGCAGACCAACAGGACCCTTTCATTTTTATCGTTCCAGCTGACTGAAATCTCATGAGGTCACTTTTGCATGTTTTCCACCTCCTCGGTCCATGCAAAGCTTGTTTCTCTTTCCATATAATCGGTGAATTTTAGTAGAGGAGCTGCCCCTTTGATCATGGTGTGGGTCACCGTGCCCCATAGAAGCATGGGAAAGTCAGCCTGCACCCTTGCACACTTAGCCTTTTGCTGGATTTGGGGTTGTTAAATGGGATTTGAAAGGCAGCACATTTAAAACTGTTTTAAAAAAGGCAATGCCTTACTAGAAAATGCCTAATCAACACATAGGAGTCACTGCCACGAGGGGTTGCAAAGGCTGGAAACAGCTTACTTGGGTTTACAGAGGAGTTAGATGTTTAATGGGTGATAAGAACATTTACAGGTAGGATTTGAAATGTCTTTTAATGGCAGATGAGCCCTTCCCTGCCTTGGAGGACAAGTCAGCTGCTGGCTGCCACAAATGGGGAGGCGAGAAGGTGGTTTAGGCATCTTCAGGGGTGTCTTATTCCATGGGACTGGGTGCCACAGAACTGCTTGCCCTGTGCTTTGAAACATCCCAGCATGACACCAAGGGTTGAGGGTAGGATATATCATGTAATCAAGCAGATTTGCTAAAATCAGGACATTTTAGCTCAGGTCCCACCTTTTCTGCACCAATTTTGGTACCTGTGCCCTGACCAGGAGAGGAGGAAAACAGTCACTTTTCCCACCTAAAATCTCTTCTCTGCAAATCCCTGAGCCTGTGGCATCCCTCATCTCCAGAAGGCTTTAAATCAAGGCAACCTTTTGAACTGCTGCAGTGTTGACCCCAGAAGGCAGGCTGGGCTTAGAGGAGAGATTTTGTCAGCCTGGAGGAGCACAAGTACTTTTGCTGAATTTCCTCTTGTCCCTGTGGTTTTTTTTTCCCCAGCCTTGCCCTTCCCCAGCATCCCCTGGGCTCTTCATCCCGTGCTAGCTGTGAGCTGCTCCTTGCTTGGGTGCATCTCTGAACCTGCTCTGCAAGGGAAGATTGTCTCTTTTCCCTGGGGTTATTTGATCCTTTCCTGAAGCTGCATCATCTGTTCCTGGGGTGTTGTTCTTCCAGGGGATCTCTTGGTGAAGGATGGTCAAAAATGCGTGGGAAGGCTGTCCCCTTGCTCCTTGGAAGCTGTTGGGAGCACCACCAGCACCATTTCTCTCTCTTGGGGTGCATCTCTGACTCCCAGCCCTCACCGAGGCCAGATTTGAAACCCTTGCACTCTAGGGCAAAGTCCATGCTGCTTAGTGACCAAACAGCCTTCGCCGAGGGGTTATTAATTTATTTATAGTGTGAAACCATGCTGGGTCAAGCCAAGGTTCACGTGCCCTGCGTGCGGTAGCAGTGGATGCTTAGGGGAAGGGCAGTGAACTGGGATGAGGATGGAGCAATGGGCCCTGCTCTCTTACCCTCCCAGCTTCCTACAGTCCCCAGATGGATTCCCCCTGCTCCCTGTTAGGACTCACTTCTCCTCTAGATCATCCCAGCATCCTGTAGCAGGGAGTTTCATAGCTTAGTGATGTGCAGCGTGGAAAAACTATATTTCTGGCCCTGCTGTTTGATCCACCTCTTGGGTGAATACCCCTTACTGAATAACCTGCCTCACACAACTCTTGAGCAAAGCAGGCAGAGAAAATGTAGCAGAAGGGGAGCAGAAAGTGTGCAGCATAAGCTAACCCTGGTTTAGGGGGGACTCGTTTGCTTTGGGCCAGCATCTCCCTCTCAGATCCCAGTCTGCAGATGCAGAACGTATGCCAGCAATTTGGGAAGGAAGCAGCACACACCTTCTTCACTCAGGCTTCCAAGATGGTATTGCTGCTAGCAGTGAACAAACTTGATGATACCTTCAATACGGAGGTGATGCCATGCATGTAAAACTCCACCGGCATGGGCATATCTGCCTAAGAAAAAGGGACCTGGAACCAAAACAGTTTGCTGTGCCTGCAGTTCGTAGAGAAAGCTGTGGCAAAGGGCACAGGGGAGAGCTGGCCACAAGGCAATGGGTTAACACAGTTAGGTGTTTACGGCTTTTTAACTATCCTCAGTTAAAAGCTTGGAAGAAGGGACCTTTGGAAAAAAACAAAAGCAACTTATAAGATGATGTGTCTCGAATGAGCCAGGCTTAGTAATGCTCTGACTGCATCTGATCCAAAACATTTCATGCGTAAGAAAGCAAAAATAGGCCAAGTCAGAGAGCATAATTCAGCCAGACGAGAAGGGACAGCTGGGAAGAATGGCTGTATCTGGATGCCTGTAAGACATTGAAATAGTCACTCCTGCGAGCCATAAGCTCAGCCTGCAGTGCTGGCTAGTCCTTGCTTTTGGGGATTAGGTAGATAGCAGGGCATTTGCAGGATGCTCCCCACCTTTCCAAGGCTGCTCATCCCACCCCATCAGGACTTTCCAGAGAGATGAGATGGTTTTGAGCCATCTCTGCCCCGGGTCCTTCTAAAAGCCCTAATTTTTTCCAAAAGTGAGTGGCCCAAATGCCTTTTCTTCTTCTTCCTTTTTTTTTTTTTTTTTTTTTTTCCCCCGTCCTTAATAGTGGCAAATGTCTTCTTTCCTTGATGTGCGTTTGTCAGCTATTCTGCAGGAAGGTGGCAGAGAGACAGTAATTGCTCCTCACAGCACTGGGAGCGAGCTAACAGAATTACGGCTGGGGAGCACGCAGCTCTCTATTGCCGTGAACTTTTATAAATAGAATCTGCAAAAAAAGGAGCGAGTATTGCTGAAAATAAGAAGTAAGGCCCAAGTTGCCCCGCCCTTGGTGATGGGCACACCACGAGGGGTTGATGCTCCAGGCGAGCCTCAGCAACCTGCAGTCCAGGGGACCATGTCCTGCATGTGGCAGAGCCACCTTTGTCATTGTGCCCCTGCCACAGTGTCCTGGCAGATTTCATGGAGGTGTTGGGGGGTGGAGGGAGGCATGTAACCCTCTCTGGGGTCATTGGGCATGAAATGCCATTGTGGTTGGGTGATTTCCCCAAGATCTTTCATGTGTCCTGTTGTATTTGTATTTAAACAGCAGGTGATGGAGATGGTTTCTCCCCGCAGCAAAGCCTTGGAGGCATACTTCAAACCTGGCAGGAGGGAAGGGACCTGGGCAGGGATGAAGACATGGATTCTGGAGGAGAGGGCTGGCGGCAGAGGGTGATGCTTCTTGAAATGGTCAAGAGGTCCTAGTCCTGCCTAGCTGGACGAGGAGAAAAAAATAAAAGACTCCTCCATGTGAGCCGTTGCACTGGCTTTGGCTTCAGGTCAACCTCAGGAGGGAAGAGTCCCTGTTATTTGCAGAGGTGCCAAACCTGGATGCCTCTGAGATGCCTCCAGCCCACTGCCTCCCACTTTGAGCTTTGTGCATCCAGCAGTTTTCCTCCTGGGTGCTGCTTCAGTTTCCCTCCTGCCGAGCTGACGCCATCCCTCTGTCCCCTTCCAGGGATGCTGGTGCGGGAGGTGCAGATCGAGGTCTCCCGGCAGCAGGTGGAGGAACTCTTCGGTTTAGAAGATTACTGGTGCCAGTGTGTGGCCTGGAGCTCGGCAGGCACCACGAAGAGCCGTAGGGCATATGTCCGCATAGCATGTAAGTACAGGTGGTGTTGGCTCCGGTGTGACCCTCCAGCAGTGCTCCCTGCCCCTCTGCAGTAGTTACGTGCGTCACATTCTGCTCATTTAGTTTAAATGAATCCTCCTCCCACCTTCTTTTCCATTTGGGGAGACCCTAAAAGGTTTCCAGAGAGTACAATCCACCAATTCAGAAATTGTTTTGTGATGGCATGCGAGGGAAGCGCTGCTTCTGACCACAACACCAGCTGAAATGGTGGCCAGCGCTGTTCATGCCTGGCTTCCCGGGACCCCCAAGACACTGTGGATGCAGCTGTGTGGGGTTCGCAGTCTCCAAAAGTTGTCTCCCAGTTGAAAGCAGTGCTTTTTTTGATCAGTTGGAGGTGACCCATCCTTGCTGGATGTCCCTGAGCTTAGCCCCCCATCCCAGCTCTAGCTTTGCTTCTCTAATGGGCATTGTCCTGAGCTGCCTGGGCACGGGGCCATGGCGCAAGCTGGGTTAACACTGCATTGCCCATCAGCGTGCTCAGCTCTTCCTGGAGTTTTATTATTGTTAATAACCCAACAGTTAGCACCTTGTACACTTTGCCTGAGTCAGCGACTCCGTGTCCCTGGAGTCCCTGCTGTCATATGTCACTTCTCTAAGCTGCTGTTTGGGGGTGTCAGCCTGATTAAGGGTGAGTTAATCAGGCTGCTACCCAGCTGTGCTTGCTCTCTTAGCAAATGAGATGGCAAAGCTATAGGAGAATGGCCAGGCTTCCCCACTTGTAAACAGATTTTGCTATTAGACAGCTAATAGTCTAGCATGCTTTCCAAAACTGAGGTGGCTGGTGAATCCGCTACGCTGCTGAAGGGTTTAATCTGAACAGGGAAAATGTTACGAGGCACAGGGCTGGCTACTGTTTGTCCAGCCCCAGCCAAGGGTTTGGTGTTTCTCGAGCAGAGCAGATGAGATGAAGTGATGGTTTGCAGCCATAGAGAGCTGGATTCTGTAGCGGAGGCTTGGAGCACCATCTAGTGATGCTCCTGCTCCTTTCAAGGCTCTGAAGCAGGACCCTGCTATATCCCCCACATCCCTCGGGGCTCTGCTGGACTTCTTGCCTCTCCCCCTTCGCCAGAGCACTGGCCAGCCCCTTGCTGAGCGAGCCTGGCTTTTCAGCAGCAGCCATTCCCCATTTCGGCACTGGAGTGCCACAGCTCGGTTTCCAGCAAGTCTGGGGACATGGCTCAGCCAGGACCGACTGGGTCTCCCTAGCCTTGAAATTTGTGGATTCTCTTTGGCACCACCATGGGAGCCAAACTGTTGTGCAAATCTCATTTCAACCCCTTCACCAAAGAAGGGTCCTGGTGCAGAGTCCAGAGGGGGAAAGAAATGGGAGTGTTGAAGAAAGTGTTGAAGTGGTTAAGCTGAGGTTTAGCCCCAAAAAGAAAAGACAGTAGGGGGTACAAGCTTGCAAGAACATGAAGGAGGAAAGGCATTGTCCTCGAGCATCACATGCTGCCCCAAATCCATCCTGGAAAAGGGGTTTCTTAGGTCATTCCTCCAGGACGTGTTTTGCTCTAGCTGGGCTATGCCAGAGGGATTTCCCTACTCATGGGATGCTGGAGCTCTCTCCCCACCCAGGTTTTGCAGGTGGCCCTGTTTCTGCAGTGGGCTGGTAACCCCTGGCTTTTCCTTTCCCTCACAGACCTACGGAAGAACTTTGACCAGGAGCCACTGGGCAAGGAGGTCCCGCTTGAGCACGAGGTCCTGCTGCAGTGCCGCCCGCCTGAGGGGGTGCCACAGGCAGAGGTGAGCAGCTCAGCAGCCCCAAAAAATGCCTGGTGGGGTGTCCCCTCCCGTCCTGAGGAGAGATGGGGCACGTCCTTGCAGATGGCTTGCGTCTGTAATGGATGGTCTCATGCCGAGACCATCAGCTTTCATTATTCAGCAGAATTGTTTCTTTTGGGCAGTGGATCTGTTATTCTGACATCTAATAACATGCAAAACCTCAGCACCTGCTCAGCCCATCTCTCACACACTTCCTGATGTGCTGTTAGAGGGAAGATCTAACGAGGAAGTACCAGCCAAGGGCTTGGAAAGTCAATACAGATGGGTTTCCCTAGCACGGTAGTGGTGCTTTCCTTGTCCACAGCTCCATCAGTGCCCAGTAGCTGTGCGTTGGTGGTGGTACCCACAATGTCCCATCCTTGGCCAAAGCAGCAGTAGCGTGCCCCAGTCAGGCCTGGTTTGGCCCAGCTTTTGAGGAGAAATAAATACAGTCAGAGGCAAGGTTGGCCGGTCAATGGTTGTGGAACTGAGGACATCGGTGGACTCATTGATGAAGATGGGGAGGGCTTTGGGGCAATTCATAGGCTGGTCCAAGGGGTTTTGCGCTCTGTCAGGGCTGGTGAATTCAGCCCCTACAGCCTGATGTTTCTCTTTGCTCCTGCCCGGACCCACATGTGGTCACGGTATCAACTCATGCCCTTCCCAAATAGCCTAGCTGAGCAGTTGTGTCCTAGCTTAGCTTTGGGGCCCATGGAGACCTCTTCATGGAGGGGAGCACATGGGATGGGCATTTCTGCTGAAACCTGTGTTGAGCATTTCCTGGCTGAGTGTTCAGTTCTTCATCAGCTTAATCCCTGTCCTTACCCATCCCTTCCTTTGCCTTGCCAGGTGGAGTGGCTGAGGAACGAGGATGTCATCGATCCCAGCCAGGACACCAACTTCCTGATCACCATCGATCACAACCTCATCATCAAGCAGGCCCGGCTCTTGGACACCGCTAATTACACCTGCATGGCTAAAAACATTGTGGCCAAACGCCGGAGCACCACGGCCGCTGTCATTGTCTATGGTACCAGCCCTTGCTCTTGGGGAGGGAGTCTTTTCTGCTGGCCGTGTCTCCAAGCCAAAGGGAAGTTTGGGCGTTTCCGGGGAGTGGTAGGAGTGAACCCCACCAGGGCATTGCATTAAATTAGGCAATAGCCACTGTCTGCAAAACAGGAACTTTGACCAGCTTGCACAGTTTATTAGGAGAGGTTATTAGGTGTAGGTCAGTTGGGTACGAAGGTGGGTGGAGGTTGGACACAGCCAGATTGCTTTGACTCTCAAAGCAGCTGAAAAGCTGAGTTTGGCTGAACTTTGCTATGGAACCAAAGATCTGCTGTGGCCAGATGCAAAGATATTTGTGAAGTGGAAAAAGGACCAAAGCATGCTTGGGCATCTTGTGCATGGGGTGTGCAACACGAGGAATCTCATGATTTGCTTTGCATGAGGGTGCGCTGCTCCGGGGTATCACAGATGTAAGGACAGAGGACTCAGTGAACCCTAGGCTTAGCTCCAGTCCCTGCTTCAATGGGCTCTGTTGATGTGTTAACGCTCTCCGTCTCCTCTTGCAGTGAATGGTGGCTGGTCCACCTGGTCCGAGTGGTCTCCTTGCAACAACCGCTGTGGCCGGGGCTGGCAGAAACGCACCCGGACATGCACAAACCCCACGCCGCTGAACGGAGGCTCCTTCTGCGATGGGCAGCCTTTCCAGAAAATCACCTGCACCACTCTCTGCCCAGGTAAGGCGGGTTCAGATACCTCGCCCACACTGCCCGTCCCCCAAGCTGCATAGTGCAGCTGTCCTCCTGGTGCTCACCAAGGAGACAGGGACTCAGGAGACCAGCCCACGCATTTTTTAGTCTGGTCTCTGGGAGCCCCAAGGTGGGCACGGGTACCTTTCTGCTGCTGGAGACATCCCGGCACAGGGGGAACATGCCAAGGGGTGTACCCACATGCCTGTGTTTGGTGGCCCACAGTGGACGGCGCATGGACGGAGTGGAGCAAATGGTCGGCGTGCAGCACCGAGTGCACCCACTGGCCCAGCGGCGAGTGCGCCGCCCCGGTCCCCCGCAACGGCGGCAAGGACTGCAGCGGCGTGCTGCTCGACTCCAAAAACTGCACCGATGGGCTCTGCCTGCAGAGTGAGTACGCGAGCAGGCGGGCAGGGACCAGTGCCGTATGCGATGCTGGCAGCCGTGGTGCTCCAGGGCTTGGCCACGTTGTTGTTGGCTGTGCCTCTGTGTCAACAGGGCAGGCAGCAGTGCTGCTGGCATCTGATTTTTAAATTGTGTTTTTAGCAAGGTTTTTCTTTTAACCAAACTCACCCTTTCCAAAGCTAGTTCTCATCTGGTGGAAAGAAAGGTTTGGGGATTTTCGGTGGGGTGTAAATGTCCCACCAAGCTGCCTAGGTGTGGGGTGTCTGCTAAAATAAGGCTGGTTAGTGGGGCCAAGCCGGGGAGGGGGTTTCTCAGCCCCACCACAAAAACACCTGGCCTGTGTTATTGCTCAGTAGGATCCCTGGAGCAGCAGCTAGGAAAAAAACCCAGTAACAATAATAACGATGGTGCTGCTGCACTATAAGCAGGAGCACCAACAGCTGCGGAGCCAATGCTGCCACCTGCTGCTGTGTGGCACCACTGTCCCCAGTAACACTGCACAGATAGAAATGCCCAAAGCCCTGTTAGCTGGGGACACGCACCTGAGAGGCTGGCTGGGCATGGGGACAGCCTCGTCACTGCGCTTCTGCCCAGCTTTGTGCATGGCCCGGGGAACGGCACTGCTCTCCCATCCCTCCCCATCACGCTGTGGCTCCTCATGTCCCCCCTAGCCTGGCTGCCCTGCCCCGTGTTTTGTTTCATCTCATCCCCATTGCACCATCACCGCCTTCACCTTTTGTTTTCTAACTTTTTTTTCCTAACAGATAAAAGAGTTCTAAGTGAACCCAAAAGCCACTGTAAGTGCTCATTTCATGGCCATTTTACTTCTTTACATCACTTTGGTTTTGTTCTGTCACACCCATGGTGGGGCTCCTCAGCAGCTGGTGCAGGACGGGGTGGGAAGAGGAAGCAACTAAAGCCCACCCCAGATCTTTTGTGTACATTAAATCATGTGCTCTGCTTGAAGCAATAAATACGACCTGCTTTTGCACACTGGCTCCTGTCCCCCTTTTGCTGCCTGCAGTTCTTGGGTGCACCATGATGCAGCCAGTGTCATGTCACCAAAGCTACTCTGGGCATCGTTCAACCCCCTGACAAAGACCCCCTGTCTCAAGTTGGGAATGATCCTGGGGCGCATCAGGGTTCCTGTTTGTGGCATCCAGATGAGGAGACTGTGCCAGAAGTGGTATAGTGCTAACGTGGTTGAGATCACCAGGCTTAGGACAAGGCTTAACTCCAGCATGAAACCATAGAACCAAAGAAATGGGGGTAAATGCGGAGGGAGGAAAGAGAAAAGGATGGGCTGAGCATGCACAGCTCCTGCTGCTTTACCATGCTCTGCCTTCCCTCTTCATGCCTCTCCTTTCTGGGCATATATGTCCAAGATACACCAGGTGTTTAAAGATCAAGAGGCTTGTGCTAGGGGAAGGGAAGATGGGGATGCTGAGGGGTGTCTGTATAGGAATAGTGACACTTGCTGGGTAGCTCAGGTACATATAGATGAGATGCATAGCCAGGCATTACGTCTGCTCCTCAGGGCTGTCTCCGTTAGGTTGTGAGCATTGATTACTTCCTAAACCTGAGCTGCATAAACCTGATGTTTCTGGGATTCTTGGTGCTCAAGTAAAGTTTGCATGAGCTGTGGCAAGATGTCCTCCAAAGGTTTGAGGACAGCACCCCTATCTCTTTCTCTGGCATTGCTCTGACTTCTGGACCACTCTTAGAAAACACCCTCCATCCTCCTGCCGTAGTGTTTCCAGCAGGCCCGGTAGACATCTCCCCTCTTTGTGCCAACGTCTTGAGGCAGCGGTGAGGTTGGGGAGCACTGGTGGGTCTTGATGAGCATTTCTGGTGCTCCTTTTTTCACCTCTATTTCTTTCATCCCTCCCAGTGCTGGAGGCCACAGGTGATGTGGCCCTGTATGCCGGGCTGGTGGTGGCCATTTTCGTCTTCATCGTGATCCTCATGGCTGTGGGGGTGGTGGTGTACCGGAGGAGATGCCGGGATTTCGACACGGACATCACAGACTCATCAGCCGCTCTGACTGGAGGCTTCCACCCTGTCAACTTCAAGACCTCCCGGCATGGTAGGAGCCATAGTCCGTGCAGGTCCTGCTCACCAGCTCAAGCCCAGGCAGAAAGAAAGTCAGGCTGCAAATCACAGGAGGGGATGGATCCTTGGTTGACCCCCAGCCCTGATATTCGTGTGGAATATGCTGATTTTTGAAGGCTGAGGGCTCCATGGAGGGGGTCAGGTGTTGATGATGAGAGTCAGGGCAAAGCAGATGTGGTGGGGATTTACTGTGGGATGCTGCTTCTTGCTTAGTCGTGATGCTGAGCAGTTCCCTTCCAAGAGCCTGCTGGAAGGCTGTAGCTCAGCACTGTACCTGTCATGCCTCCTGTGCGCCCTCCATCCCTCACCAGGTGAGGAGGGCTCTTCACAGGCACGTCTTTCAGTTGAGCATTGCTTTTACATCCCCTTCTTTCCACCACCGTCTTCATCCCGTCTGTGTTTCCTCCTCCCACAGACAACCCTCAGCTGCTGCACCCCTCAATGCAGCCGGACCTGACGGCCAGCGCGGGGGTGTACCGCGGCCCCATGTATGCCCTGCAGGACTCCTCCGACAAGATCCCCATGACCAACTCCCCCCTGCTCGACCCCCTCCCCAGCCTCAAGATCAAGGTGTACAACTCTTCCACTGCCTCCTCCTCGCTGGGGCTCCACGATGGGACAGACCTCCTCAGGGGGGTCCCTGCCACCGGCACCTACACTGGGGACAACACCAGGGACAGCCACTTTGGCAACATGCAGAACAAAGCCCTGGGCTCCCAGCATCTCCTCAGCTTGCCCCGGGAGCACAGCAACAGCGCCAGTGGCACGTTTGGCTATCTGGGGGGAAGGCTCACTGTCTCCGGCACTGGTAAGCCCCAGGGCATGTTTTGCTGATGAATGATCCAGGAGTTGCTCTTGTCCGAGCAGACTTGCCTGCCATGAGCAGCCCTTTGCTATCCCAAAGCTGGCTCAGGGAAGGAAGGCAACAAGCCATTCCCAAGCCAGGCTTCTCAGGCTGGAGGTCACAGCCTCCTGGGACTTTCCTGGCCGGCCCTGCCATCTGTCCAGGACCAGTGCCTTGCAAAAAGATGCAACCTGCAGTTTTGCTGTCTAATGCAGAGGCCTGTTTCCTCCCTACTAGTGGTGCAGCTAAGGAACATCTGCAGATGTTTCTCCTGGGGCAGCTGCCTGAGCTCACTGCTGTCCTCATGCTCGCCGGCTGTGGTGGAGGGGTGGTTTTTTCCCTGGTGGTTTCTCCCTCTTTTCATGATTAATGACTGTGTGTCCCATGCTAGGGGTGAGCCTGCTGGTGCCCCATGGGGCCATCCCCCAGGGGAAGTTCTACGAGATGTACCTGGTCCTCAACAAGGCAGAGAGCACCCTGTAAGTCCCACCACCACGCTGCCCACACTTCTGCTCTCTGTTGGGTGCCGTGAGGCTTGCTTTCCAACCACTGTCCCCTGTACCCTCCCCAGCATGCCCTCCGAAGGCACGCAGACGGTGCTGAGCCCAGCTGTGACCTGTGGACCCACCAGCTTGCTCCTGTGCCGCCCAGTTGTCCTGACCATTCCCCACTGCGCTGATGTCAGCTCCTCAGACTGGATTTACCAGCTGAAAACACAGTCCCACCAAGGAAACTGGGAGGTAAGAGGGAAACCCAGCCCCTGCAGCCAGAGAAGACCCTGAGTGTTGTGGGACCCAGCCCTTAGCAAACCCCTCTGGGTGACGGGCTGACTCCCAACTTCAATTCCCTGTAGGAAGTTGTGACCCTGGATGAGGAGACCCTCAACACTCCCTGCTACTGCCAGCTGGAAGCCAAGTCCTGCCACATTTTGCTCGACCAGCTTGGCACCTATATCTTCGTGGGAGAGTCCTACTCCAGGTCAGCCATCAAGAGGCTCCAGCTGGCCATCTTTGCCCCTACCGTTTGCACCTCCCTGGAGTACAGCCTCAAGGTCTACTGCTTGGAGGACACACCAGATGCTCTGAAGGTAATGTTGCCTTGCGACCCCAGCACGAGCTGCCCCGGCTTCCCAAAGCTGTTTGGGCTGACAGCAAGATGCTGCCTGGTGCCTCTCAGGATGGCCAGGCCCTGGGGAACAGACAACCTGATGCAACGGCCTGCAAAGTGACCACAGTGAAATAATAATCATGTTTACTGCTTTCCCCATCCTTCCTCACCCTCTCCGAAGGAAATAATGAGGGTGTGCTTAGCTCCTATATGGGTGCCCCTTTCTGCAGGCATTATGCGAGAGGTTTTGCTGCTGCTGGGTGGGTTTTCTTTCCCCTACACAGAAAACACTTGCTGCTGTGATTTGCCTCAGTTTTCTATGGAACCTGTTATTCCTGCATGGAGACGTGTCTCTTCCCTCCTTGGGGAGGCTTGTGCCATTGCTAGCATCCAGTGCAGCATGAGGAGCTCAGGTTTGGATGCTTTGGCTGCCTGGACCAGGGGTGCGGTGGCTGTTTAATTCCCTGTGGCTTGTCCTATGGTGTCAGAATTGCTGTGGTGCCTCTAGGTGGAGATGTAGGCAGCGCTCTGGCTCCTGGGTGGTGTTTTTTCTCTCCAGAGCTGCTGCTGCAATAGTGGGATGGTGTTACAAACAGATTGGCTGGCACTTTTCAAGAGTACCCAACCTTTGCGTTGGATTTACATCATCTGAGGAGTACAGAGGCATATACAGATGTTCACATGTTATAAAATTCAAACTGCAAGTTGGGCTGTTGCGTGAAATGAGTTGACAAGTTCTTGGAGGGTAGCTGTTGGGGAGACAAAGGCTGCTCTCCTGGGGAGGACTCCCCATGGGCTTGTTGCTGCTGCTGGCTCCTCTTGGCAAGAACATGCTTGGTTTGGAGTCTGGAGAAGGGGAGAGGGTCCTCTCCTAGTCTCATGCTGCCTGCCCCGCTGCCCGCAGGAGGTGCTGGAGCTGGAGCGGACGCTGGGCGGATACCTGCTGGAGGAGCCCAAGCCCTTGCCTTTCAAGGACAGCTACCACAACCTGCGCCTTTCCATCCATGACATCCCCCACGCGCTGTGGAGGAGCAAGCTGCTGGCCAAGTACCAGGTGAGGGGCAGGGACACCATCTGCAGCCAGGCACCGCGAGGTTGTGGGTGCCGTCGTCTCCAGAGTTGTCTCCCAAAGGGATGGAAGGAGGAAGGGGAACCGTTTTTCTGGTCTTTAGTGGTGGGATCCTGTCTGGGGGGTCCTTATGTCCCATCTCATCCCCATGGGGTAGCCAGAGGAGGTGGAATCTCCCAAGGGAAGCTGCTGAAGCCTTGGCTGAGCCCATTCTTTGACTGTCTGCAGGAAATCCCCTTCTATCACATCTGGAGTGGCAGGCAGCGAAAACTTCACGCTGGAGAGGTACAGCCAGGCCTCCACCGAGCTCACCTGCAAGATCTGCGTCCGGCAGGTGGAAGGGGAAGGGCAGATCTTCCAGCTCCACATCACACTGGGAGAGGTGAGTGGTGGGGAGGTAGGGGGACAGCAAGGGGACCTACTCAGGAGCTGCTCCGTGCTGCAACATCTCTGCCCATCCTTACCCTTGCAGCACACCAGCTCCTTCGACACCCTCCGCTCCCACCACAGCAGTGCCACCACCACCCAGCTGGGACCCTACGCCTTCAAAATCCCCCTCTCCATCCGGCAGAAGATTTGCAACAGCCTGGATGCCCCTAACTCCAGAGGAAATGACTGGAGACTTCTCGCTCAGAAGCTTTCCATGGACCGGTGAGTCTCCCTGTGTTGTGCTTTCCCCTCCTGTGCCCTGGGCAGGGGAGGCTTCGCTCCATGCTCCCTCCCTCTTGCAGGCATCTAGCTAGGTTATGCTTAACTATATAGGTTCACCCATAAATATGGATATAGCTATTCATAGGTATAGTCATCTGTGTCTATGGATCCATCTGTGCCAGTCCTGGGTCTTTTGTCACTTTGAACTTGGTCTTTATTTATCTGGGACCATGCTCGTGCTCTTCCTGCTGGGGTTCACCTCTGAGGACTGAAGGAAGGGTAATTTCAGCAAAACAAACCTTGCATTGCTTTTGCATGAATGTCAGCTCTGTCTGAAAATTGAAGATGATGTTTCAAGGGCTTTGGAATTTGCGTTATGGCATTTCCATCAGAGTTCATATTGCAAATTGCTGCTCTAACGTCCTCCCTCCTCCCATCCCCGAAGGGCACCGCAGCAACCAGGACCTCCTCTCTGCTTCATATTCGCAGGTACCTGAACTACTTTGCCACCAAAGCCAGCCCCACCGGGGTGCTCCTGGACTTATGGGAAGCCAAGCACCAAGATGATGGCGATCTCAACACCCTGGCCAGTGCCTTAGAAGAGATGGGCAAGAGCGAGATGCTGGTGGTCATGGCCACAGAAGGGGACTGCTGATGATGCTGGCGGGCTGGGAGGATGAAACAGGGGCAAGAGGAGGGAAACTTCCTTGATGGCAGGGGGAGGCATATCCATCCCTGAGCAGCGGCTGAGTGAGGAAGGGCCGAGGCTGTCACTTCTCCCTCCCTCCCCGTGTCACTGTCAGCCTTAGAGACCCATCTTCAGCGTTTACAAGCAATTCTAAGTGTTATGCAGCGTTCTTCTTCCTCCTCTTCCTCCTGAGGCAGCAGCCAGCAGCGCTTGTGGCATGGGGAGGAATTAGGGCTTCTCGATTGGGACAGGGGCTTTCCTTCTCCTTCTTCGTTTGGGTTCCCTTCCTCCTCCTTTCATAGCATTTCTGCATCGAAGAGATGAGTACAATCTAGGCAAATGGCTTACTTCTGTCAAAAGCTTCAGACAGCTTAATGAGGCAAATAAGAAAGAAAAAAAGGAAAAAAAAAAGTTTCTTAGGAAACGCAAATAATTTATTATCCAGATCTTTGGATGAGTCCTTTTTAAGGAAAAAAAAAAAAAAAAAAAAAGACAGATTTATAAATCTTTTTTTGTGTGTGAGAGCAAGAGCATTGCTGTGGTCAGGGTGGCAGAGAAAGATTTAAATGGAC
>NW_010124478.1:32656-37104 GCF_000699245.1 Pterocles gutturalis
CTGTGATTCAAGTTGAGCAAAATGTGTTTACATGTCCTGGGACCCCTGGGGAGTCCGTAGGGTGAAGTGCCTCTGCGCCTCTCTGGTTCAGGTCCAGCTGAGACCCTCCCCAAGATTTTTTTCCCTGCAAACTCTCCTTTTCCTGGTGGCAGCAGAGCAAGGGGTCCCTCTCTGCCTTCCCGGAGGGATGAGGGATGCTGCCCTGGATTTAGGGTGCATGGGGTTGGGGAGTATATCGAGATATGGGGATTTTTAATGAATTCTTCCCTGGCATCAATTGGGGGAGCTTTTTAGGATGACTAGCCTTCATTTACATAACTTCAGTACAAACCAAAGATTTCATTCCTGCACCAACCTACGGACCCACAAACCAATGGGGGTTGTTGGGTTTTGGTTTTGTTTTTTTTTAAGAACCACCAGGATTTGTCAGCGAGTACGCCAAACCTGAGCTTGGGGGCTGGAGGGAGGTGATGAGCAGCTTGTGGAAGGGTCCGGGAAGAGCAGAGCAGAGGGCTGGCGGGGCAGGATGCCGTAGCTTGCAAACCCCGTTGGTCTCAGGTCTGTGTGTGGTTTTTGATGCAGTATTTCAGCGGGGTTTCGGCAAGGGAGACCTCAGTATCTCCAAGTTGTGAGCCAGGCTGAGTGTTTTTGTGCAAGGGATGGCATCATAAATGCTGATCAGGTTTCCATCCTCCTTTTTTGAACTGTAATAGAGTTTTTTATAACAAATGAGTTGTGGGATGAATGGAAAGTCATCAAGGGGATAGGCAGGAGCAAGGTTCCTCACAAAGACATGGTGTCTCAATGAAGGGTAAAAATTTAGATTGCCTGCAGGTAGAAATAGTTACTCAGCGAGTGCTATACTGTAGAAATTTGTCTGTTAAAAAAAAAAATAGGAAGGGGATAGTTAGGTCAGGATTAGACTAGATGACATGGCAAGGCTGTGGATTCTCCATCTGTCAAAGTATTAAGAGCAGGGTCTGAGAGCGGGTCCTGCTTCTGGCAGTGTCGTGGGATGTTGGCAGCATCCAGCAGCATCCTGGAGCAAACTCGGGGAACCCTGCCATGAGCAAGCGCATCGCCTTCACAGGATGGCTCAGGGGGAGTTTTCAGTATTGCTTGGAATCGGGTTGGATTCCTCTCAGCAGCTCTTGAGGCAGTGATTGAAGATGTAGAGCCACTCCCTGTTGTGTTTCGGGGTCTCAGGGGTTCATTTCTTGCTGGGTTTTCCAGGCTGTGGGAGAAAGGGGATCTTTTTCCTTTGTGCTGGATGGGAAGACTTCTGCTGGTGACTCCTGTGTCACGTAGGAAGGGTTTGATCCATCCTTTAGGTTGCATTTGGGCATCTGATTTCTGAGACCCCGTCTCTGAACTGGGGGGAATAAGCACATTTGGAAAGAAATGAAGAATTGATGTATCAAACCGGCTATTGGCATTTTATAGGGCTCCTTTCTCAGTGCCACGGTGCTCTCCGTGAGCTGAGATGCTCTTCTTTCTGGTTGCGCCTGAATCTCTCGCTCTCATTCTCACTGCCTGTTTCACGGATCACTGCACCAGTGTGTGTGCCTGCGCGTCCATCCATCCATCCATCTGCCCGTCCTGCCTGCAGGCGCCTCTGCCTCCATCCCCATCCATCTGTGTTCATCTTCCCCTTCCTTTCGGTGGGCAGCAGTCACCTGGATCCACTGAGGTGCATATTTGGGGGGGTTCCCTCCATTTTTCACTGCGTCAGGAGCAGGACAGGGGGGTGCACCCAGCCCGGTCCTCTGAGCGCCTACACCCATCTCCCACGGGTGCCAGCTCCCAGGAGCCCTCCACACCTCCGTCCATGACCTGGGGTTTCAGCAAAGGCAAACCCGCAGTCTGTGTCGTGCTGGCAGCGTCCGTTTCTTGCTCCGCAATCTGTTTCCATATTTATATGTCCAGGGGATGGGCCTGATGGCATTCTCTAAAAACCACATCTGTTTATTCTGTAAACTAAAGAACTGTAAATAAAGTTTAGCATTCCTATTGTAACAAATTAATTTTTATGCAATAAATTATATTTCCTAGTCTAATTAAAAAAAAAAAAGAAACAGTCTGCTTGCTCCTCTCATGTTCATCACTCAGCCGTTCCTGCTGGGTTTAGCGTCTGCAGGGATTTGGGTCCAGCTCGAGTAGCGGCAGCAGTGCGGGGATCCCCATCAGCGTCCCTCCAACCTGGTTTTGTGTTGGATGCCGCAGGTGTGCCAGCACTGGCAGCAGGAGGATGCTGCTGTCAGAATCCCTAATGGAGGTGAGCTGTAGGGATTGTTTTATGGTTTGGTTTGGACTCGCATGGGTGACTACAAGGCAGGAGATGAGTGATACAACCACGTCTCATGGGCTAAGCCACTGTTTCCTTCCCTGAGGGATATCTTCCAGCCCTGCAGAAAGCGATGCCCCTTCCACCATGGCCCAGGTGTGGGGATTCTGCCACCAGTGAAAGAAGTGGGCAGAAAACTGCTGCCCTGTCACCACAGCAATTACAACATAGCCACACAAGGATGCAAAACCCTCCCAGCTCCAAATACGATGCTGAGGCAGACAGCTTCTCAGAAGTGATAAACTTTTATTTTCTTTGCATATTAATTCCTTTAACCGCAGTCTCCCAAGCTGCTTTTACTGGGCACATTTTGCACTTACCTGTCTTTCCAAGGGCCCAAATCTGTGGAGAGTTTTAACCAACTGGTGGCTGATTTCATCTGATGTTCTGCTATTTAAATACCCAGCTCGCCAATTCCCCTTAAGTTGGCCCAAATCTTCTTTGCCATTGATATATTGAATTCAATCCCCATGACAGGTTCAAAAGTGACTGCCAGCTGTCACTAAGTGCTGACAGATTTATGCTGCTGGGGAGAGGACACCCGAAAGCAGTAGAGCAGCCCATATCAGGGTCTCTTGACTTTTCCATTGCATGTTAGGAAATTTCCTTTGGTGGCTTTTACATTCCACTTATAACCGTGAGCCGCTCCATACAGCAGCAAGCTGTACCAAGGGGTGGGGAGAGCTGGTTCCGAAAATCTGCCCTGAGCCCATGAAGGGATCTGCGTTGCGGAGGGTCTCTCATGTGTGGGTGATGTTGACTCGAGGGACCGTCACAGCTTTGGTTAAGCATGGCCTGGCTTTGTCTCCCCTGCTCGGCTATCACAGTCCCTTGTGCTGATGTGATGCGAGGCTCTTTCTCCAACACTGGGTTTTTTGATATGATAGATGGCAGCAGGTCAGAAATACCAGGCAAATCTCTCTGAGCTGATGGGTTACTGACTCAGATAGGCTGCGCCATCTCCTCAGGTGATTTCCCAGCCTGGCATGTCAATGCGGATGAAAATCCCAAGGAGAAACCTCTAGAGAGAAACCCAAGTGCTCCTCTAAATCCTGCCCATTTCAGCACATCGCTGGTGGGTCAGTCATGTGCTGCTTGTTTGCCTGCAAAAGAGGAAAAAAAAAAATAGAGCGTGCGTGTGTCTCAGGCTATTTTGACAGCTGGGTGGCCAAGGCCATCTGATCTGCTCTCCGTGAAGGCTCAGAGAGGCTGGAGATGTGTGGTGGCCCTGGCTCCCTGACAGTGGCCAGCTGTGCGTGTACTGGTGCTGCTGGGAGATGGGGTACATGACTGTATTTGTCGCACAGGCAGCTGTACACAGAAAAAATCCAGATGAGGCCATCTCAGGGCATTCTGCAAAAACCAGAGACTATTTTGCTTTGTTGAAGAAAGGCTGGATACACGTGCAATGGAGAAAAAAGCGAGGGGGAGACCCAGGTTGGTTATAATTATCTCAGATATTGGAGATGGGGAAGGCTAAAGGTAAACAGCTGGCAACACAAAACAGAAGATGTAAAACTCCACTAATTGTCAACACAAGTGCAAACTAGTTGGCAAAGCATCCCTGATTGTAGCAGGGTTACAGAAAAGCTGGGGCCCCACCAGTTTATCATTTTTCCTGTGTGGCTGCCCATGTGCCAAGGAGACAAACCCACCTTTGGGGAAGGAAAAAAGGAAAGAAAGTGCAGGAGAGGAAGGCAGCTTCCTTCATAGTCCCATGGTGCTCTCAGGGTGACTTAAAATGTAGTTTGGAGGAAATTGAGGACTTTACAGTGAAATTCATCCTAATGGGGCATTGCAGGAAGCCAAGCGGGTAAAGCAGGCGCTCATGTCCTGGCTTCGGAAGGGGCCCCTCATCCTAAGGATGATGCTCCCCATTCCCCACCCCCAGGAGGGGATGATGCGCTTGGATGACTCCCACCAAAAACCGAGCCCGGGGAAAAACTTTATCGACAGGCCGTGAATAACACTGATTTTAAGAGAGCACTTCTGATTTAAAATCCTCTGCAAGAGCTCAGCTGGAGCAGCGACAGGCTTCGTAATGGGAAAAAGGGGGGAGGGGAGAATAAAGGGGGAAAAAAAAAAACCAAACAACAAAAAAAAA
>NW_010124479.1:0-7268 GCF_000699245.1 Pterocles gutturalis
GCCGGTCCTGCCGCCGCCCTGCCCCCGGCACCATGCTCAGCCTGCAGGATTCCCTCTTCTTCGAAATTAACATAAAGTCTCTGCTGAAATCCTGGAGCAGCAGCAGCAGTAAGTATGTTGCTGGCACCGAGAGCTAGGCATCAGCGCGGATTTTTTTTTTTTTTTTTTTTTTTTTGGTGCAGCTGTGTAAAATTATGTTTTAAAGAAAGGTTTTTAGCGGTCCTGTGTGCTGGTACTACTTGGCATAGCCAGTGTGAGAGGCAAAGTGTGCTGTCTGGTTCCTAGTTGTCATGTAAGACTATATATAGTTATAAATTCTTGTAGGCTGTAAATGTTTCAGTCTGATAAAGTACTTTGCACCCTTTACTGTGCGAGAGAAGTGCAAAGTAGGCGCTCGTCTCTGCGGAGCTATCTGATGCTGAAACTGTGGCTTAGTTCTGCTAAGCTCCAGATGTTCCCTCGTCAGACCAAGTGTTTTACAGGGAGTATTTTTTTTGCACCTCAAACCCATTATTATACCTACAAAAAGTGCCCACTTTGGTCTTCTAAATGGCCTGGATCTAGAATTTCTTCCAGGATTTCTTGTCTTAATTGGACAAAGGAAGGCAAGGCTGCTGCTCTTGGTAAAGACAACCACTCTGTCCTCAGATCACCCCTTCACACAGCTTCAGTGCAGGGTCTTGGGCCCGGCAGCTGCCTTGCACTGTGTAGCGCAAGCACAGCAGCTTAATGTTAAACAGGATGCCAGGGGATGATAAAGATGACGTAATTGTACATCAGCTAGCTATTTTGTCTGTCTTAGGTTTCTTGAATTTGTCAAAAGCAGGAGGTATCTGGTATCTCAGCTTTTAAGTTATGTTTCAGTAATTGCACTTTGAGATATACGGGGATGCAGTTCCACTCACCAACACTGCATCAGAATACCTCTGTTGAGATTTTTACCACTGATTTTGTTTGTTTCACAACTGTCTTGTTTAAAGGAATTAGTAGCAAGTTATTTATTGTACAGTGTATTAATTAGTGCTGGGAGGGTATGCAGATATTTAGTTTTGCAATTACTAGCTTATGCAGATGTGAGATTTGCTTTTTGCACTGACTGCTGTAATTCATGTTTTGGACTAATAACTTCTTGACTTATGACTTCTCAGTTAAAGCAGTGAATATTTCAAAACAGCCATTCTTACAGGTTTTGCTTTCTGTTTGTTTAATTTGTGTCTTGCAGATTAACTGTATCTGTTCTAAGTTATACCTTGTAATAGTACTTAGTAGTTATTAACATCCTTGCTGAAATAAAGATAATTAGAAGGGTTTTTCTATTATTTTATAATAGAAGTTGAAGGTGTCTCATGAAAATGATTTAAATCCTTAAAGTTGATTTTATTGATGCATATTATTTCCAAACTAAAGTAAACCATAGGATACATTCAGTTACAATAAATTCAATCTAAAACTAGATAAAGAATTGGTGTATAGATAAGGAAATGAGTTGCAGAATCTGGACTAGACCATTGTCAGCTGTAATAGAGAGTAATAATAATAATCAAAAACAGTATCTGAGAAAAGGTTATATACGATGCTATGCTTTCTCCTTTATGTCCTCTGTTATGTAAGTGCAACAGAGGAAGATCTTTCTGACTCTTTTGTCAGGAAGTGGTACTTGGATCATCTACCAACAAACTAATTTTCTGTGCTCACTAGTTAGACAGCTGGGGTTTATTTCACTTTTTTCCACTACTGTCACTCAATTTGTGAAAATTGCCATGATTACAGCATAGCTGCATGCCTGCTCTGTAAGCGTGTGAGAGTTGCATTCTGATGGCTTTCTGCTGTGCAGAGCGGCCAGGAGCAAGCCTCTCTGTGCAGCCTGTGATGCCTGGGTTTAAGTATTGGGATTCACATGGATAGCTTAGTGAATTGAGCTGAGCAGGCAAGCTAGTTGCTTTTTCCTAAAACATTTCCCAATCAAGTGATGCAGTATGTGCAGAACAAGGAATTACACAATATTTATGTTGAGTATGTGTTTGGAAATTCAATAGTTGTGCATATGCTGAGAAATTACTTGAGAAAGGTTTTTCATGTATTTTCATAATTTTTTTTTTATACACAGATGTTACTCTTTATGGTTTATTTGATAACTTCAGAATTTTGTGTACTAAAGAACGTCAGAAGAGGAGTGGGTATGCTTGTATGCATTTCCGTATGCATAAAAATGAGTATCTGTAGAGAGTGTTTAGGTATATAACAGAAAAGCAGCAAAGCTCCATGGGTCTGGTTAAGGGCTTGCTTAGCTGGCATAATGTTGTTGCAGTGCTGGCTAAGGTTTTATTGTAGTTGATCTTTTTTCTTTCAGTAACAACAATGAAGTGACATTCATATGGCCTAGTTTCAGAATGCTGTCTCTGTGCCAACAATTTTAGGCATTACTCTTTTTAGATTGAGTCAGGAATGTTCTTTTAATCCAACAGCGAAGCAAGGATGTTCCTGCTTAAGAATTATTTGTTTACTGAAGTTGGGGATGTAATGGAGGTTTTATACTGGCTTGTCCTCAGGTTGCTTGGCTCCTTAGTGTTTAAGGAATCTTAGTTGTGATAATGTAACTTAATGTTCTTAAAGTTATGGATTCTGTTGTTTAGTCCATTGCAGTTTGAATGTGTGGTCTGTTTAACCATTCTGCTGAGGTTTCTGATTTTGTAGCAAAAATATTTATTTTGATTGCTATTTATGTTGATTGGTGTAAGAGAGCTCTCTTATTTTGTCCACAAAAACCTTTCTTTAAGGTTAATGAGGTCTGGATGCCGTGAAAATTATGTTTAGTAATGCAATATATGTGTTCAAAAACTAAGTGGTGCTGGTTACAATGAAAAGCATTATGTAATGAGTACCTTTCTGTAAGATATGACATATTTTAGTGAAAACTATGCATGTATTTCTGGGGCTTACGGTCTAGACGGGAGCAACTGCTTTCCAGTGAACATGAATACGATCAATTACTGCTTTCTTAAAAGCTCTTCTGTGTTTCTAATATTTACCATATTAATAATCTTGTCCAGTTGAGAAATAATTAGTTCTGGATAATAAAAAAGGAACAAAAAAAATGTATCTGTGGCTTTTCTAGTAAGGAATACACAACTTTCTGTTGCTGTGCTGCAGTTGTGGTGTGTCTGTCTGGTAAACAGAAGGGTACACCTGTCCTGTGGGTGCTTCTCTGACCTTTGAACTCGTCCCTACCTTCATCTAGTAAATCAGTGTTGGAGGTGATTCATGAAATTTTCATATCGGCTTACTCATCTTCATTCAGAAGTCTTGTGTATGTTTCAAGAACTCATACCAGTTAAGAGAAAGGGTCTGCTTTTGATGTGCCTGCCAAAGCTACATCGAGGTCGTTGCCCTTGACGTCTTTTCAGTAAGGGTTTGTGACGGTGATTTTCCAAGTTACTTAGACTTGTGAGCCTGGGAGCAAAGTCATGGCAGGAAAGTGAGCTGTATCTCCCTGTCCAGCTGTCGTTTTTGGAAATGTGTTATAGAATCAGAAAGAAATTAACAACTTTGAAAGCAAGGGAATTATTGGAGCTATGGCTGCCAGGTGCTGACAAGTATGTAAAAACTGGGGAGTTGTCTGGCAGGTACTTCTGCATCATTCCTTCTGTGAATGAAAGAAGCACTTGGAGTGGAAGAATCGCTTACCTTCCCATAGGATTAGCTTGACTGAAGATTACTTCCTCCTTTACCAACCGAAAATGTACTCTTCGCTCTCAAGAGATTCTGCTCTGACTACATCAGTGTTTAACAAAGTATATACAATGGATTCATTTTTATCCTGTGGCTTTTCATTTTATGATAGCAATGAAACTGTAATTTAAATAAGAAAGGTGAGATAACCTTACAGTGCCATGATAGGAACATATATGAAAAAGGACCATGCGAAGAATTGTGCAACGTTTTGTTGGCCATCTTGTTGTTTCGGGGGAGATGAGATGAGGTGGAATGTATGCACAAGTGCGCATAGCTTTAGCAAGAGGACAGATTTGTTCCTTTTGTTGCAGTTTGCTCGTGGATTATACTTTTTAAAAGCGATAAAAGCACAATTTGTTAATATTTTAGGAATCATTATTGTATGATAAATTTCAACTTCTTTTCCCAGCAACTGTTAAACTGCCAATTAAAATAAAATCTGGGGGAAAAATTGGTCTGAGATGTTACGCGATTGCTTCTACTCCAAACTGGCCTTTGGGGTAGCAGTTATCAGTGGCAGTACAGCGCTCTAGAGGTCTTTAAGACAACTTTTAATGGCTGTTATATTCCAGTGGCAAAATCTGTGTTACTTCATGATCAAGAGAAATTTTATTTTCATGAGATAGTATTTTTCTTGCCTCTTCAAACAATAATAGTAATTAAATAAGCACAGTATTACGTAGGGTGTTAACTTCAGTTCTTCAACATTAAACATTCCAGATAATAACGTATTCAGTCTTTTTGTAGGAAACTCTTCGTTAATTGTAACCTTGACTTCAAAAACCATGATAGTTAATAGTTGCCTTGTATACTGAAACTCCATAGACTGTCTTCAGAGAACGTAACAATTTTTCCCTAAGATTATGTCTTCCAAAATTGTTTTGACATACTAAAAAATGAAATTTTTAAATGAAATGTGAATCCAAATTTATGGTAAGTTTTTAAAAAGCTACTAAATTACACTGTCTTTTTAAATGTATTTAAGTGTACTTCATGGTAGTAAATGTACTTACAGATCTCTGTACTGCTGGAGCAGCAAGTTTGCTGTAGAAGGGATGTAGTGCTTATGATGGCTTTTTCCACAGCCTGTCAGTTGTCATGGGAAAGCAAGTTTTTGTCAATAGTAATCACCCAATAAAACGTGAATGTGTCCATGTTTATTTTATTTTATTTTATGTAGAGGAACTGTAGAGTGTAACCTCCTTATTTGTCTCTGTTTATGAACTTAGGTGGTCTTTGATGATGACTACTTTTGCAGTACATCTTGGTGCACATAAGATCATGAGTAATTCCATTTCCTGATACACGGTGTGTTGGCATACATTTATCTAAATGAAATGCCACTAGAATGCTGTGTAGTAAAATCTGCTATGTAAACAGAAGATAGGTTTTTTATTTTTCTTTTCTTTCAGGGTAGGGTTTAAATAACAAGGTCTATAAATGGACGTAGGCTGGGAGGAGAAAACTAGGCTGTAAGTAGATCATGCAAACCAGTCAAAGCAATGTACCACCCCAAAACTGAAGAATACCCAGTATATATAAGTGGAAGTTCTGCAGTTGTCAAACTTTTTCAGTCCTGCTCCATTAGATGTGGGTCGAGTGAGCATGATGAATACAAGGGAAGTTTCATAAGATGGCTAAGCTCGTCACTTTTGCCAAAAGTGGTGGCTTTGCCCCCAGTAGTGCAGCCTTGTCATCTTTTCACCTGCCAACTGGGGTACTTGTCTCATCCTTTTAGTGAGCTGGTTTGGATTATTGTATCAGCAGAAATTTTCTTGGGAAGCTGGAGAGTTTTTTTTGTTGTTGTTAAGTTATCCAACTGAATCATCTCAAGGCAGGGAGGGTAGACGTGAGGGCTGGTGTAAAAGAAGGGTCAGGACCAGCTGCCTAGCAGTGAGAGACTGACTGCTTCTTTTGGGGGTGTGTATGGATGTTTCAGCTCAGCTGGATCCTCAGCTCACCTCTATTGCAGCTGCCTTTATATTTTTATATGCTTATTTTTATTCAGCATTACTGAAACTGCATGATTATTTTTTGGGTATTTTTGGGCTGGTCTAGCTTTTACTGTTGCTAAACATTCATACCTACATGTATACTTTTTCCCTGCCTTATCTGTTTCATGCCTACAGTCTATATTATAACACTTTTCATATAGCTTGGGCATAAGTGCACAGATGCTCGTTAGGGAAGTGTATGTAACCAGATTTTTACCAGTCATATGTAGATAAGGATATATGATGTTTTGGGCCTGACTTTGAACTTCTCTGAACATTGCCATGGAAAACCTTGAATTGGGGTTTTTTTTTTTAATAGTCATGTGTGATGTTCTTCATATTAGTTTTTAAATAAGATGCCTGCATTGTATTAAGTACATTATGTCTCATGATGTACATTATTTACCTTCATCAGGCATAGATATGCTAGAATGAGCTTTCCTTTGGAGTGTTCTTTCTGTTAAAGCAATACACTTCTTACTAAACCCATAACTAGAGTCTGTAATGATTCAAATTGCAGAAGAGAATGCTATTGAAAGGAGAAAGTGCCCCAAATGCAAACCACTCTGTCAGCTACTGTTGATAGAACAGACTGCATGCTTTGCATGGACTTCAGGAAAGCTCTAGATGAACAGATTGCAACAACCCGTATCAAATATCCCATTTCTACTGACTTTTTTTTTGTAAAACTCTAGCTCTGGTGCTCTTGTATTTGAAGGGGAAAGGTTCAGACACAGGATATTTAACAGCATTTAAGAGATCACCGACAAAACAGTATTTATTTATTTAGAAAGGTGACTGCTGACTTTAGAACACACTGTGGAGCAAAACTTGTTTGCTGTATTTTATCCTGTTTGCATGTAGTTACAGATTTTCCCCAGTATAGAAAGAAATATACTTCCTCCTTCCTCTACAAATAGTAATGATGCTACTCAAAGAGAGCTTTTAAATTCTGTTGAGTACAGTGCAAAATAAAGCATGAATTTAAACTTTAAAAGGCCACTCTAAATCAAAAGGGGCATTCCGAACCTAAAAGGCACTGTGCCGTGCTACTGTAAATACGAATTAACTGTTTGAACTCTGACATTCCCAGCTGCCTGTGTGAATGTCACAAGCAAAGGTTTACGTTAGTAGGTCTGGTAGAAACTGCTTTCTGGGAGAAATATCAGGGGAGTTTACTGAAATATGGTTTGTATAATAGGATGCCAAGTTGCAATAACAGAAGACAATAAAATGCTGAGGCATAGAATTGCTTTGTTTTAATTACTTCAATATTAGATAAGGTATAGAGAGAAGTAAACTACCTTGATAACTCTCATTTGGCAAATCCAGGAGTTTTTGTGGACTGATCAAGAAGTATTTATGGTGATGGTCAAAAAGCTAGAGGTGGAAAATGTTCCAATATAGTTACAGAATTACATGTTTTATGACTCTTTAATTATTTTCTTCAGATTTTAGACTTGATGCCCTAAGTAGGTAAAGTTAGAACAAAAGAGGAAAGCAATATGTGTAGGACCATTGTGCAACAGAACAGCTATGACC
>NW_010124480.1:0-1185 GCF_000699245.1 Pterocles gutturalis
AAGGAGTTTTTTAAAACCTTTGCAGACGGATGACATCTTGAAGTGGTATACCACCCCACGATGGATTTACTTGGCCGACCAGGCCGACACAAAGACTACCCAACTTGAAACTGTTCATTTAGCTGTAAGAACTGATGTTAAAAATTGGTTACACCTGCCAATGTGTACATGTGATGCTATCCTTTATGCTTGAGCAAGGGATGGCGCTTTGGGGATCAACAGGTTATCGGGGGCTATCCCAGGAATACAGCTAAGAGTTTGCACAGAATTGCGCAATCCTTGGAGGAGCTAATAAGATCAATTGCTCAAAATGAAAGGATTGAAAAAGAATATGTTAAACTTTGGATTATAGCTGGTGGAGATAAGGATAAAATACCCTCTATCTGGGAACCAAATACTGTTAAGGTGATACCAAATACTGTTAAGGTGATACCCATGGACACGGGTGAGGAGGAACCCATTTCAAAATGGGAGATTACAGTTCTGAAAATAATATATCCCACCCCCTGTGACTGGAGGAAAAGAGAGCTCTATCATTGGACAAAACTAACATCACAAGGAAAAGGAATAGCCATTTTTGAAAAAGATAACATCAGTAACAATTGTATAATAAATCATCGGGGCATTCCTCACAGAAAGCTCCTCACGGCACTACAACTTAGAGCCAACGTCTACCCCACAAGGGAATTTCTGGCCAGGGGTAGAACTGACATCTTAAAACAGATCCTGCAGGCACTGTTCAGCCGAAATTGAGACCTGTGCCCACATCATTAGGTTTTGTATGGCTGTTCAAGATGTACGAATAAGAAGGTACAATGAAATATGTAATGTGTTAATGAACGAAGCAAGAATGAAGAATGGGTTCCATCTGTGGAACCAATATTGAGGGATAAGAGTGGTAATTTAAATAAACCAGATCTTATTCTGTAAAAAAACGGCTGCGCGATTATCATCGATGTAACTGTAAGATATGAAAATAGTAAAACATCATTAATAGACGCAGCTCAGGAAAAAGAAGAGCTGGCAAGAGCTCAAGCCACACTGCCCAATTTGCAGAAGGCTAAGGCAGTGACTGGGAAAAGGATGAACCGCCAGCTGTAGGAGAAGATCAGGTTCAAGACCATCTAAAGAACATGAAGGTGCACGCACAAGTCCGTGGGACCTGGTGAGATACATCCGCGGGTC
>NW_010124481.1:0-23629 GCF_000699245.1 Pterocles gutturalis
ACAGAACCATTAATCATAACCCTTTGGCTATATAGGAATAATTTACATTTATAGTATTACATGTTAACAATTACTTTTTTTATTTAGTAATATATTTATTGCATATCTTGCAAGTGGAACAGAAGTAAGAAACAATAAGGAAGAAATTAATCCTATAGATATATATATTTTTTTCCTGTAAGTACCAAAAATGGTCAGGACGGTGACATTACTGACACTAACAGACAGGGGAAGAAATGAAAGGAATGATTTCAAAGGCAGAAAAGGATATTTTCTTTTTAAATTTCGCAGAGTTGATGAATAAGGTGAATTTAATGCCAGAAGCATTAGCAAATCACCTGCAAATACATAAGTGCAACTGTTAATTGAGAGGAGTTAAATTTACACACTGGACAACAAGGGAATACAGTTCCCACTTAGCTAAGATTTCTTTTGAGCTTTGCCTTCTACTTGGATTTTTTTTGCCAGACAGCACTGACTTCTGAAGAATAGAACGAGGTAATACATCCAGTGATGACACAACCCTTTTCTACTTCAGAGTAGATTTAGGTGATGTTTGTTAAGTTTCTTGTGTTGGAACTCAAAAGGGAAGTTCTTTCTTTGGTAAATGCTTTAAAATTCAATTTTTTCCTCCTGCAAGAGAATTCACAAGTTTGCTTATCTCCTCTAATTTTCTTTTCCAACATAATTGTTCTGCACATCACCTCTTTGCAAAGAACTTTTATACTTCGCCTCTAGTTGTAGTTTACGGCTGATATTTAGAATTTTCTCAATAGGTGTATCCTTTTCCCTTCCCCTCATCTTCGTCCCTGTGATAAAGTTTGATACGAAATGAGAAAGTATGATATTAATTGCCTGTGACAATTAAGCCTGTTTATATTACTCATCTTTTCCTTTCCTCTAGAGAAGTTCAAACAATAAAGAGAAATATAATTTTCACATAAGTGATCTTTTTCTTGAGCATGGCAGACAACATGGTTATAGTTTTTGAATGTGCTGTATATCTTACTTCCTATAAGTCTTTTTATATCACAAATAGTTTTCTTGGTTTAATGGATATAGTGTAACAGTAGTCCTGCTATACTGAAGAGGGAAAAAACATAATACCATCAAGTAGTGAAACAAGGAATTTCTAACAGGCCCATGGAAAACCTAAGTAAAAATTCTAGTTTTCTCCTATCGTAATCTAAGTGCTTTATTCACTTGCCTTCTGCGTTCAGTTTGTTTGAACCAAATGATAACCGTTCATTGTCAAATATAAATTTTAAAACTCAGATAGGCTGGATTTGAGCCTGATTACCAGCCTGTTGTCTTTAACATAAATCATTGCCTCTTTGAGAAAAATGTTAATGTCCTAGAAGGGCTTAGTTTTCCTATTTGTATTAAAATATGCACAAAACTGATTCAAATACAAAAAACATTTCTCTGTCCAGAAATTATTTTATTTTTAGCCAATGTACCTAGGAAAATGCTGTATAAACATCATGTCTTAATAAGAATACAGTATTTAAAACAATGGCTTTCAAATGAGGAGTTCAGTTACAGTTTGGCCCTTTCCACATTTGAAGTCAGTAGAGAAATTTCCAGCTGTTTGAGTACTGCAGGATCGTTGTTTCCTTCATTTTCTAAATCTACAGTCATGCAGTTTCATAAGTGACAAGTTCAACTGATAAGCCCATCACTAGGAAGCTCTTTTAATTCAGAGTTATGTTCAAAATGTTCTAACTACAGAAGTTGTTTGAAACTCTAAAAATATATGTCATTTACATAGCATACTGCATATTTAAAGCGCTGTGTAGGCATCATGACATAAGCATTCTCTGTCCCAGAAACAGCAACAGGGAAATGTTAGGCATATTTTACAGCAGCAAAAACTTGAGGCAGAAGGGTGAAAAAAGCTCAGGCAAGATCATGAGATGAGTAACTAACTGATAGATGCAATTAGGAACTAGGCACAGCTAATTTTGACTTTTAATTCACTTCTCCAAATTATTCTGCTTCTCAAGGATACAGCTCCTTGACTAGGATCCGAGATAACTTTGTGACTGTTCTTTTCACCATGTTGAAAGAAAAACAAAACAGAATGGAGGAAAACACAGCTGCAATTAGCTCTAAAAAAAAGCCTTGTCAATTCCTTGAAGGTTCTGATAATTAAGGGATTGTCAACACTGATTCTTTATTGTCTGAAAGAGGCATCTATTATTCAGGAAAAAAAAGCCAACAGACTCTCTGCATTGTCCTTAGATCTAGTTAGCTTTAAAGACAGCCTAAGAAAGTATTAAACTGGTGAATCTTTGAAGAACTTAGTCTAATTACAATTCATTAGTTTGTTGTTGAGAGAGGGATGATTTATAAATGCAATTCTCCTTCCATTATTTCTTACAAAATGTAGAAAGGTGCTAGTTATTTTTTCTATGTTAGTCTGCATATTATCAGAGGAAAACATAGTTCCTTCAAACACTATAAAACTGGGTATTTTCTGAATAGTGGTACCTTAGTAGTTTGACTGGTGAATGAAGGAATCAAGTTTCTTAGCATGAAAGTATCTGATGTTAGTTATAGAAGAGTCTTTACAAATACTGTTGTAGAAGAATAGATTTTTATCTGGTTTATTCTTGAAATAAGGCAAATTAATGGAAGTTTCTAAATACTTTTTATTTAAATCCATTCTGTAATTTTGATTAAAAAAGAAGTAAAGGACAAACCATAGTTTGCTACTGGTTTTCTTTCATTTTATCCCAAATGACAGTTAATTATATCTACTATCACAAGGGCAGCTTAAAACTGTGTTCTGTAGCATTGGTCCATCCGTCAACAATCCTTTCTAAGTAAATAAAAAAAAAAGTAGTGTTACTATTTTCATTCCAAGAAGATACTCTCCAGTGTCGTTCTCTCTGTGTTGTCAGACCTGGATGAAAGTTGCAACTCTTAATACTGCCGTTCCAGTAGGCTGTGTTTTCCTACTTTATATGGTTCTGCAAAACCTGCTCTGGATAACCCTGCTTGAGCAGGGGAGTTGGACAGGATGTCCTCCAGAGGTCCCTTTCAACCTCAGCCATTCTCTGCTTATTTTCCTAGTGTCTGGAAGGATATCATCTGGAAATACCAAGAGCCAAGCTAATAGTTTAATGAGGTTAAGTAAGCTGAAATAATCAATTTCTTACTCATGACCTAATTGCTATCAACAATATGTATTTCTTCCCTCACAATGACAAATTTTCCCTAAGTATTTTTATAATCAGAACTCAGGGAAGTGCCAGTAGTAGTGCTAGTAGTAGTGCTCATAGTTTCCTTTTCATGACCTTTACTCTCTTATATGGTGAAATGGCTCCAGGTCATGAAACATCCAGGTAAGGGAAACAGAATTAACAGTGCCTGAAGACACTTTTCAATGTTACCTCATTTTGGGTGTCTTTCCAAGATTTCAACACTTTTTTTTTTTTTTTTTCTGGAATTTTTACTAGTACAAAGGAAAAAGGAGTTTATAGAATCATCATAGAATCATAGAATGGTTAGGGTTGGAAAGGACCTTAAAGATCATCATGTTCCAAGCCCCCTGCCATGGGCAGGGACACCCTCCACTAGACCAGGTTGCTCAAAGCCTCATCCAGCCTGGCCTTGTACACCTCCAGGGATGGGGCATCCACAACTTCCCTGGACAACCTGTTCCAGTGTCTCACCACCCTCACAGTGAAAAATTTCTTCCTAATGTCTAGTCTAAATCTACCCTCTTTCAGCTTATACCCATTACCCCTTGTCCTCTCACTACACTCCCTGATAAAGAGTGCCTCCCCATCTCTCCTGTAGCCCCCTTCAGGTACTGGCAGGCTGCTATTACGTCTCCTCGGAGCCTTCTTTTCTCCAGGCTGAACAACCCGAATTCTCTAAGCCTGTCCTCATAGGGGAGGTGCTCCAGCCCTCTGACTACTTTCGTGGCTCTCCTCTGGACTCACTCCAGGTCTTTTTTATGTTGGGGGCCCCACATCTGAACACAGTACTCCAGGTGGGGTCTCATGAGAGCAGAGTAGAGGGTGAGAATCACCTCCTTCGACCTGCTGATAATGCTTCTTTTGATGCAGCCCAGGACATGGTTGGCTTTCTGGGCTGCAAGCACACACTGCCGGCTCATGTTCAGCTTCTCATCAACTGATACCCCCAAGTCCTTCTCCTCAGAGCTGCTCTCTATCCATTCTCCACCCAGCCTGTATTTGTTCTTGAGAATTTGCTTAAAGATTATTTTTTTCCAGGGAAGAAAGTGATAGTCAATATTGTTTATTGTGTAAGCTTTGACAACAGGAAATGTAATGGCTAATGGATATTGAGTTGTTACTCCATCTGTTTCCAATGGCATCTTTTAGGAAAATGTATACGCCCTTACCATTTATTGTCAGTCTGAGGCTGTGCAGCCATTTTTGTACAGTTGAAAGAAAATTTCCATTTTTTATTTTTTATTTACTTTTTAACAAAGCACTTCATCACTACCTATATTTTCCCTAAAGATTTAAAATTTTTAGTCTAATTTCTATAGCGTGTTCATTCTAAATAGATGGATTTTGAGTGAAACATCTGGAGCCAACTAATGCAAAAAACTTGAGCTTGTTGGTTTTTGCTAAGTAGTAATAACTCAGAAATTGCAATGTAAGTCCCAGCTTTGTATTTTACATGTTCCCCTGTGCAGATTAATTGGAGAGGAGATTTGAAACTGCATTGTAGTGCATCATGAGAAAGTGAAAGTTCAGACATGCAGTTTTGAAATGTGTGGAAGGAAGGAGCAGGTCATGAATTAAATATTTCTGCAGCAAATTAGTAAGTAATTACATGAAATGTGAAAGGAGAAAAAATGATAGGAAATGTAATGAATGTGGAAGTAAAAAAAAATGTAAAAAGGTACAAAACCAAGTCTTAATTCCCAAATATTTGTACTTTAAAATTTTACTAGATTGCTCTAAAAGCAAAGGGCTCAAAAAAGACACAGGAATATCTATCTGTGGTATAAAGGTCACTATTCTCTTTCTGTAGGAATAATGTTTTTTGTATCAGGACATGTACAATATTGTTTCAATTAGGAAAGCACCAAAATGCCCAAGAAACTCTTTTAATGTTACAGAAAGATGGATAACTATACTGGAATTTGTATGCATCTCTGTATTATTCAATTGTGTGGTGGATAGCTTCAAATAATGTAATTGGCAATGATTACATAATTATTTAGAGACATAATGAAAAACCTGGTAGGATATTGAGAATAAAAGGATCAAAAGGTACAGCTGTGAAAACTTGTACAGAACAACGAACTCAGTGGGGTTTGTTGCTTGTGATAAATGTAATGCTTGGGTTATATTCATGTAGCTTATTCACACAGCAGTAGGGTTCCTTTTCCAGCCTGCATCCAGTTGTTTGCCATCAGTGTCTTTGCTACAGATTACCACTCATTGAGATCTCCCTTTCTGTTGCTTTTATAACTGCCCATCCCTCTCCTCCCCCTCCCCCCATTTTGATTAAAATATTTGGGTTAGCTATGATGTACATTTTAAAACTTTAACTATTTAAAACATAACCTTGTGTATTTTGGGTGAAATATGTCAGATAAGCTGCTGCAGGTGATAGAGGACAAGTGAACAAGCTTTTTAATTTGATTGCTGTTGGACTGATCAACTGTTTAGAAAAAAGTACAATGAGGCACCAGCTTATATAAATGTCTATAAGGGATGCACATGCACGGATGTGAGTGAATGCCTGCCATCCTGCCTAGTATGCTCCATCTGGAACAGTTTCCCTAGTTTGCCTTACAACCATGTCACCTTCTAAACCTCTTGATTCTTAATTGTATTCTCTTTCCTCTGTCTTCATCATATTTAAACCCTGCTATTTAAACACAGGCATTTATATTTTTTCCCCACCCAGCAGAATTGCCAGCAGCACTGGGTTTGTCATGGCAAATTTCTCTGTTTAGCACCTGAGATAAATCATTGCCTCTACAACAGAAATTTGCTTTGCGATACAAAAGCATTTGTGAAGCATATTTCCGAAGTATTCTTCCTGTATCCAAAGTTCTGGTGCTCAGAAAACTGGATTCCTTTTGGAGGAATGGAGACTGGAATCTTCACTCCAGGTGTAAACCAATGAGCCCCAACCTCCAGTCACGACATAATGAGCTGAAACTATAACTGAACAGCTTCCATCCATGCACATGGTGCGGGCTTGTTGTTCAGAAGACTAGCCAAAGTTTAATGCAATATAAACATTCTTACTGCACAAGAGATAGGGGGCTCAGCACTGCCTTCTTTAACACACTGATCTGCTCTTGTTCCATATCAGATTTGCATTCGCTTGCAAATGTAGACATAGCTACAGAGGCACAGGTCAGAGCTTTACTTCTTGGAGCAATATTGGATATAATAGAGTATGTGCTTCCAGAACTATCCTCTCAGACATTTAGGAATCCATTCCCACCTCTCTCTGTGTACCTTAAGCTGATTCCAGTACTGGATGTTTTAAGGCTTGACAGATGGTAGCTTCTTGGCCTCCTTCCAGCCATCATCTCCAGCCAGCCTGCTGGGATTTACCTGTCGCCACTCTTCCTGAAAGCAGTGCTTAATGGCGTCCCACCTGGACTGTCCCTTCCTGAAGCACAGTGGTCAGGGTTCATTCCATGCTTGCTCCACCATTATTACAACACCACTGGATTTCTTCCCACTCCCCTCCCTTTTCTGAAATCATGAATATAATTTGCACAGTTAGTATGATACCATTCTGTAGTAAGAAACTTACAAGGAAAAGATAAAATATGGAGATCTCTGAAAGGATGACAATTGTAAACAACTTGTATAAAAATATTCTGAAAAAACTGAAACAGAAACAAACAAGTATTCTCTGTTTGCTAATTCTCTGGCCCCTGATATTCAGCTGTTGCTTAACATAGTATAGCTTGTGTAATTTTTTATATATCAAGGATTTGAGGGACTTTTGCCTTAAGTTCAGATAAAATAGTCAGGGCTTAATTATTTAATTCCTTCTAAGACAGAGCTGGATGGTTTCTTGCATTTATATCCTTTGCTATCAGAACTTAATTGCATGTAGTGTTTGAGACAGGAAATTCAGAGGAAGAGGAAATTGGTGTGAAAGGAAACAGTTTCTGGATTTCTTGAGATATCTGTAAGAAAATTTGATAGCCAATACCTCAGGTGTATTGGTTTGAAAAAAATAGTACAAGTCAGGGGGGTTGGAACTCGATGATCTTTAAGATCCTTTCCATCCCTAGCCATTCTATGAAGTTACATAATCTACAAATGTATTTTTTTACGGAATACCTTTATTGAATACAACGTAAAATTAGAGCATGCCACCATAATGATTTACTTGTTGTATATGGTGGTTACACAGAGAGTCATGGTAGGCAAAAAGGGACTTACAAAATCTTCAGAAAGAGCTCAGGACCTAAAAGAGTCACAGATGTATTGACAAGCTTCAGTTAAATACATGCAAGGACATTAAATTCGCATGTCACTCATTGGCATGGTGATATCTGAATATTCTCAAGTTGCACTTAGGATTACATACACTTTATATATGTATATTTTACTCTGATTGGATAGAATATGGAGATATCTCCTTTAAAATACTATGTATCATGGTACAAATAAAGTTTAGAAAAGCTAGCAGATTACAGGATAAAAAAGCAAAGCAAAATCTGTTGATGTTGCCCACCATTCTTCTGCATAATAACAAGAAACTAAAATTCTGTTTTGCTTTTATGTCTCCTAAAATAAGTGTATTAACACATTTGTCAAGATTTTGTTTCTTAAGGTAAAATGAGGATTTGTACATTGATTACTAATATCAATAAAACAAGCTGGTTAAAAGGAAAAGGAAAAAAAGGAAAAGGAAAAGGAAAAGAAATAAAGGAAAAGGAAAACATAAAAAAAGAAAAAGGGAAAAAGAGAAAAAGGGAAAAAAAGAAAAAGAAAAAGAAAAAGAAAAAGAAAAAGAAAAAGAAAAAGAAAAAGAAAAAGAAAAAGAAAAAGAAAAAGAAAAAGAAAAAGAAAAAGAAAAAGAAAAAGAAAAAGAAAAAGAAAAAGAAAAAGAAAAAGAAAAAGAAAAAGAAAAAGAAAAAGAAAAAGAAAAAGAAAAAGAAAAAGAAAAAGAAAAAGAAAAAGAAAAAGAAAAAGAAAAAGAAAAAGAAAAAGAAAAAGAAAAAGAAAAAGAAAAAGAAAAAGAGAAAAAGACAACCCACACAGAATAAAAACTATTTGTAAAAAAAAAAAAATAACACAACAACAAAGCTATATGTTTTAATTTGCAGTCTTTATTTTCATCATAAATATATAAAACCAAGGTTACCCAGTTACATCTTAGGTCACTTTTGTTGCATAGTAATGCGTACGAATAGCCCTTAATTATATCTTCACATCCAATTTCCTTCACATGTGGCACTCTCCACCAGTCTCCTTATGGACACAGCTCTCTCAGAGCAGCTTGTCTCCACCCTGTCAATTAAGCGGATTAAGCAGGTTTCTAGAGTGCTGTGAAAATCTTCTGTGCCCTGGCAGTCCTGTAAGGAATCCTATTCTCTCTTGTGTATTATCTCCCTGAATACAGAAAGCTTTACTTCTCTGTAGGCTTTTAAATAACATTTCTAAACATAAAGTTCACAGTACTCTATATTACAAGAGGGAGTTGAGGTACAAGGGTTTAAATTCCTAACTGCCCAGGTATTTTGGGAGACAGTTGAATTCCGTAGGCATTCTTGACATTTTTGTAATATCATCTGTGTTAAAAATGTGGGTCCCATTTTGATCACACTTTAAAATTCTTTGTGCATAGACTGAATGTTTTCAGCTGCTCCTTCAGCTGCAGATGGTAGCTGCTTCCCACCTCCTTTAGAAAGCTCCAGCTAGAGTTCTGATGAAGTGACTGTATCTTGCCCTTTCCCCTTCCAGCTACCACTTTTCCCTCACAAAATGATCCTGCTTGCAGCCGTATTTTCCCTTTCTCATTTTCATCAAACTTTCATATTTCTTTCCAAAATCTGAATTTAATAAAACTTCCCTCATTTTGTATTATGTCTTTTCTCTGCAATATTTCTCACTACTTAATTTTCTGTCCTTTGTAAATCTCTTTTGAATATAAAAATTGCAACATATCACTTATCTGTGATAAAACACTTAAATCATGTTGTAACATGTTTTGTTGGGTTTGTTTTTTTCTTCAAAAAAACAAAGCAACAAAAAAACCCACAAGACTCAGAGCAATGACTTGGGGACGCAAATTCCTGGTTTTCTGGTTCTGTCATCACATCATACACTATTGTGCAATGTAGTTGTTCCAGTAAAGAATCATTCCTCAATATCCATCTACTTAAACGGTTAAATCAATTCTTAATTTATCTATATTATATACCTTACCTTAGTGCTGACTTAATTATTATGAGGCTTAATACTTAAAACATTTTCATTCTTGGATATAAAGCATTCTGAAAGCGGAATTAATATCTTCTTGTCTATTATAAAGGGATTACTCACATGAGATTTGCCTCTCTTTTGAGGATGGCAATGTTAAACATAGCCTTTGACTCTAACTACTGAACTGTACTGTCTGAAGCTGTGTTGTTGTTGAAGGCAGTTTTACAGATATATTTCTTGTCCCTCTCATTCTATAGACTACTGTGATATAAGACTGATTTTCTCATTTTCTTTCTCATTCTAAATTACTTGAGCAATAGGTGCTGGAGCATTTCACACATAGTGGTAAACATTAACTTCTGCAGCTTCTGCGGTTATGAGCACAGGTGACATTACTGCCTCCCATGTTCCACGAATGGTGGGGTTATCATTTAATTAACCTTGATAATGTCAAAAGGAAATGCATAAATGTCAAGCTATTTCCAACAATGTTTTTACAGGTGAGTCTAAAAGAACGAGCAATAGCCTGTATAAAGGTAAATACTGAGAAAAAAATAAAAGTTAAAAACCAGAAACAAACACCAAAACCTCTTTTAGTGTGGGGTTTTACCGTTGTCTTTTTTTTATCATAACCAATCATAAAAAGATACATTTTATTTAGCAACGCAGTAGCTGAGGACTTGACAAATGTGAACATTGACAAAGAAAACAAGCCATAAAAACGTATGTTTAGAATTTGATCTTGTAGGTATAAATTATATTTGGATTTACCTGTTTCCATTTACTGAGTCAGTCTTGCAATTTTTTTGGGCTGTTGAACAGCTCCAACAGGTCATTTGCAGAATATATTATAATCATAGAATTATGTCTACTCTAAATCTACCCTCTTTCAGCTTATAACCATTACCCCTTGTTCTCTCACTACACTCCCTGATAAAGAGTTTTTCCCCAACTCTCCTGTAGTGCACTATTTGAATGTAGATGGTGTGACCTAAATCCATGCTGGGTGTTGAAAAAAAATCATCTCTACTAAAAATGTTTGAAAACAGGACATTCTTAATATATGCATACATATATACAACTCTCTTCACATAGGCATAACATCTTGGTTTTTGAACAAGGTCATTATACTTGCATATTAATTTCCACGGCACTCACCACAGCCATTATTCAGCATAAAGAAGTCTTTTACCATCTAGTAATTAATGAGGGTGATAGCTAGCATTAACACGTAAAAAAAAGCTTAACACCCACCACCTCTTCAGTGTTTCTTGAAAGCACCTACATTTTGTTTGATGGGCTGACAACTCATGCACTGACAGGTTATAAACATGACAATTTATTATGTCCATCATTTCCAAGAGTGACACATGCTGTGACATAAGAAACTATTTTAGCTCCAGAGACGTACCATATTAACAGCTTTCTTTTTGTGCATTTAATTTTAATAATATATTTATTAAATATTTCCTTAAATATTCTAATTTTTTAAAAATAAAAGTAAATAATAGCGTATATGCAGGTATTGCCTCATTTTCTACAGGAATATATTTTTTTAAAATATTCTTATTCAGAGGACTTAGATGTATGTCAGGATTTTTAATATTCTCATTGGGTTATCAAAATTAAAGTGTCACCTCTGCACTAGGGAAAGTAAATAGAAATGCCGTAGAAAGCTGGCTTTTCTCCTCTATAACAGACTTTTAAAAAATTCAATTATCGAATGGCTTTTCCTTGCCTGAGGCAAGCTGAAAAATCTTGATGCCCTACAAAATTAACATTGTCTGAGCATTTTTACATTACAGGACCAAAAAAACCCTGTGTTAAAACAGCAGCGACTTCTTGCTAAATTTTGGGTTATGTACATTCAGGAGAAGAAATACCCACTTTCTACTTCCTCCATGGCTGCAGCCATCAAGATCCAACCAATAAGTGCTTATGTAAGTAGGATCAGAGGTGTTTTGCCACTTGGACAGCCTAGTGAAAGTCAGGTCTAATGCTATAAAAGCAGCCTAGGTTGATCAATCCCACTGCTCCCAGTTAAATGCTTCCAGCTCAATTTCTGGAAAAGCACCCAGACAGTCTTGTCTTACAGATACACATGACTGTGGGGTTGTTTTAGTGATGTGACTGGTTCCTTGTTCCTCTGTGTATGCTGGTCGGCGTCAATTTCTAGCTCTAGCACATTAAAATCCTAAAAAAAATGGAAAGGGCACACAAGTAAAATCATGATACTTCAACATGAGGAAAGTGCTGGACTAGTTTAGAAACTTTTATCATTATAGTGGATTAAAATTGGACTATGGGTTGGAGAGTAGTGTAGGAGAGAGGGACCTGGGGATCCTGGTGGACAGCAGGATGACCATGAGCCAGCACTCTGCTCTCGTGGCCAAGAAGGCCAATGGCATCCTGGGGTGTATCAGAAGAGGGGTGGTCAGTAGGTCGAGAGAGGTTCTCCTCCCCCTCTACTCTGCCCTGGTGAGACCTCATCTGGAATATTGTGCCCAGTTCTGGGCCCCTCAGTTCAAGAGGGACAGGGAACTGCTGGAGAGAGTCCAGCGCAGAGCCACAAAGATGATGAAGGGAATGGAGCATCTCCCTTATGAGGAAAGGCTGAGGGAGCTCCTCTAGTCTGGAGAAGAGGAGACTGAGGGGTGACCTGATCAATGTCTATAAATATGTAAAGGGTGAGTGTCAGGAGGGTGGAGCCAGGCTCTTCTCTGTGACATCTAGTGATAGGACAAGGGGCAATGGGTTCAAGCTGGAACATAGGAGGTTCCACTTGAATATGAGAAAAAACTTCTTCATGGTGAGGGTGACAGAGCACTGGAACAGGCTGCCCAGAGAGGTTGTGGAGTCTCCTTCTCTGGAGACATTCAAAGCCCGCCTGGATGCGTTCCTGTGTGATCTGCTAGGTGTTCCTATGCGTTCCTAGATGTTCCTGCTGCGGCAGGGGGATTGGACTAGATGATCTTTCGAGGTCCCTTCCAATCTCTAACATTCTGTGATTCTGTGATTCTGTGATTTTGATAAAAGATGTTTTTATTTCTTGTGTAGGATAAACAATACAAGTAGCTTCAACATGAGGGTTCCTAATCGCCAACAGATCTCTCTGATTTCATCCAGTTTTGATTTCATAAAGACTTTTGAAAAGAGGTCAATGTGAACCCAAGTGAATACAAACTCCTTTATTATTATTTTGGTAAGTGGTCTCTGTGTGATGGTAGGTCTTTTGAAATATTCATTTGGCATAAAAAGCCATGTTAAAATGTCTATAAATCATTACGAGTTAATTATGAAAGCTAAAAATAAGCATCACATTATTTGATCATTCCATATTTCATTTTCTATGTGAGCATGTTAGCAAATCTGATTTAAAAGTTTCCACTGATGGATTTCTGTATAACATTTTCCCCATATATTTTTGTGAAGAGTAGTTTCATGGACACTATACATTAAGGTTTCATTATATTGAGTAAAATTAATATTGTACTTGTAATTGTAAACATCACAATGCTGAAATTGCATGTTGAGTATGATTCTAATCTACCTGGGGCACAGAAACATATCATATGTAATAAATGCCTGATCAAAACACATTCTCGTCAACATATTCTGTAAGAAGCACCAGTCAAACAAATTACAAACAAATTAAAAAAAAAAAAAAAATGAAGACCAAAAGATTCAGAGAGATGATATTACATAGTCTTTGAATAAGAAGAGGTGGAAAACAAGAAAATAAAAACAAAAATTGCCCTCTTCCCAAATATTTTCAACACATTTATGTACAAGCATTATACTGTGTTAATGAGAAGTGATTTTTGAGAGGTATCCTGAAAAATCTTTTGCAGTACCCTGTGCTAAATTAAGTATCTTTTATTTAAACTGCAAAAATTAAGCCTTTTTTTCTTTATGAGTTTTAAACCCTTCGTTTAGAGTATGAGCGTCCCCTCCTCACCTCAAAATGTTACGAGGAAGCCCTTAACGTGTACATTTTTCTTCACTGCAATACTAATTCTTCACTGCGAAGTCATTCCTACAAAGCATTGCTTTTTCTGAAAGTATCAACTTTTATCTTGCTACTTAAAAATATCCCAAATAAATCTAAAGAAGCGGAAAATGTTAATATTCTTGTCTGCTTTCACAGTCCTCCTTTTGAAAAACACGCATTGTATTCCTGAATATATTTCAGGCCTTTGTCCTGCTTTTGCAACATTGCTCTAAGCTAAAAGAGGAATAGATATCAGCTTTAAACATGAGCAGTAGACTAACATATAATTCTATTTTGACTTTGTCGTGGATCCTAACTCTAACATATAAAGCCGATGTTCATGGATGATGCCTATTTCTGTGCTCAAGCATCACAGTGTCATTTGTATGCTCATTGTAGCTGCCAGAGCAAAAAAAGGAGGTTAGAAGTTCAGCCTGCATTCTGTTACTTGAAAAATATGGAAGCCAACTCTCTCACATATGTGCCCAAATTTAGGCACCAACCAGTATGACTTCTGTAGATGTTGGCACTGGCTCATTTCAGAGAAGGAAACAAATGCTCAAGACCTGTAAAAATGAGGCCACTGTGTTTACATCTGGCATACATGGTGGGGTTTTGTTTGTTTGCTTTTATAGAGCCATGCCTTCGTACAGCAAATGATCCCACGTATGTGGACCTGTTCATACTTACATTATGTGATAAAAGAAAAATATTAATCCATGGTAAAGCAGTTCTTCAAGAAGTTTTCTCAGTGCTTGTAAGGATGTCATTGTTCCTCTCTGCATTTATTGTTATGAGATCAAAATATATCAAACACTGTCTATTTGTCAAATATATATTTGAGAAAAATCTTTATTTTCAAATGATTGACTTTTTAAAAATTATAATATTTATTTTTATATGTGAAATTATTTTACACTTCTGGGGTTTTTTGTGTGAAAATACAGAACGTCCTATGCTTATCTGTAGCTTTTCATAACAAATCAGAGATCAGAAAACTAAGATTTTGAGCTGCAGGCCTAGAAGCTGCAGTAACCTTTTATAATTCTTCATAAGTGCCATAAGACAAAGATCTTTTCACACTATAATGTAAACTTAGTTGTCTTATTCTGCACAGGGCCCACTGATTTTGGTATACTATGGCCATTTTATTTTGGTTTTTATTTGCACTGGGGGAAATATTACCCATCTTTTGTAAGACTGGTACATATAAAAATGAAGTGCTATGTTTTCCAGTTCAAGAGAGTTAAGAATACAACTGAGATAGATGCACACATAAAATTTTCCACATCTTTAAAATGCTTCCTCATATATATAAATGTAATCTCATTATGAAGTAAAGAGTAAAAAGCACACATTAAGAAACATGGTTTAAATTTTTGCTTGCAAGATGTATAGGACATTGTGAAATGGGGGGTGAAACATTGGAACCGGTTGCCCAAGGAGGTGGTGCTCCATCCCTGGAACGTTCAAGGTCAGGTTGGATGTGGCTCTGGGCAACCTGATCTAGTGGAAGATGTCCCTGCTTACTGCCAGGGGGTGGGCTAGATGACCTCCATGCTCCCTTCCAACACAAACTATTCTATTCTGTGTTTCTATTCTATTCTAAGTTACTGCATCTATTTTAGTATGGGTAGTCTAACTAATGCTTCTGAAATGGTATATAAAAATTAGATGTTAAAGACAGAGAAAAATGGATCATTAAATCTGAAATACTTGTACTATTAGTTTACAACAAAAATGTGCTCTGTGGTTTCACTGCTGCCAGAGTTATAATCAGCTGGATAAGGGAGACAGTCCAAATAGGACTGAGTCCAATAGGAATTGAGATATTATGAAGTGAGCTGGAAACTTGAATATATTTTTACTGGTTACCTATATATGTATCATTTTTAATTATGTATTACTCTGTTACAGTACTATCTGAATAAACACCTCCTCCTTACTTTATGGTTCTGTAGAATTCAAGTAAAATTTGAAATATATTACCTCACTCAACTTTAGTGCTTGATTTTACAGTAAGAAAAATGGAGTCACCAGTGGCTTTTGGGTACACGAGGGTGAATGTCTCAGGAGCTGTTCTGCTTCAATCAGAACTACAAATTGCCATTGGCCTAAGGGGCCAGGAGCTATGAGATGAAGGGATGTTAAGAGAACCGTTCTTTCACTTTTTTATTTTGCCCTTACCACTGCAAGACTGGATTAAGAAGAATGGTAAGGGAGTTCCATAAAGTCCAACATTTTTTTCTAGCTAATGTGAAAATTATAATTCTTTTCCTCTCTTTTTAACTTTTGCAGAGGATATTTCTGCTATTGAATCTAGTCTGTCATAGTTTTCAAGGCATTATTTTCTTCCCTGTAGGTCATAGCACCAGGCAGCTCAGGCCTAAGTTATTCAGAAAGATTTCATGTTTCAGTTAAAAGCACATTCAGACCTGAGGACTGTTCATCTAAAACTGCAGCAACTTAGTTGCTCTTATTGGCAAAAATACCAAAGATTTGCAAACAAGAAAATACAATGGCAAAGGGCCTAAAGTTTAACAAGTGCCTTATGGTGTTACTAATGCCTGATTGCTTGGATGCTGGAAACCTCTGTTGTGCCAGAAAAGCCCGGGGAAGAAACAGAAGCCAACATTATAGCTTGTTTGCTCTTGCCAGGAAGAATTGCTGTTATTATTAACTGATATAGCAAACACAAGACACTGAGAGTTTAGATTTTAAAGACATGAAGCGATTCCTTCAAGATCAGCTACCTAGCAATCTATTAATTCTTCTTGCAAAACAACCTGTAAACTCAATAGTTAGCACACAGTTGAGGAGAGAAAGAATAACAAACTAAACAAAAAGCAGCATGAAGCAGGTGTGGGAACAAATATGGGAGTAAATTTCAGAACCACGCAGAATGTTTGAGGTTGGAACGTGTCTGTGGAAATCAACTACAGCAGATTGCGTAGGGCCAGGTCCAGTTGGATGCTCAGTACCTCCACGGATGGAGACTTCACAACCTCTCTGGGCAATACGGTCTGGTGTTTGATCACCCCCACCATCCTACTTTGTTACAATTAACTGGCAACAAACTAAATGAATTTCCCCAAGTGTAGTCTATTTAGCCCGTGATGGAAATTAGCAAGTGATCTCCCTGTCCTTATCTCTACCCATGAGCTTTTTCATTTCCCCTTGTATTTCCTCCCCCTGCCCTGTTGAGAAAGGGGAGTGACAGAGCAGTTGGTGGGCACCTGACAGGCAGCCAACACCAACCCAACACATCTGTTTAATGCAGCCATTGGCCTTCTTTGTAACAAGGGCACATGGTCAGTTTGGTGTCCATCAGGACCCTCAGGTCTCTCTTTGCCAAGGTGATTTCCAGCTGGTCATCCCCCAGTGTGTGCCAGTGACTGGGCTGTTCCTCCTTAGCTGCAGAACTTGACATTCCCATTTGCTGAAAGGGATGAGGTTCTTTCAGCCCATTTCTCCAGCTTGTCAAGATCCCTCTGAATGGCAGTACATACATTTGGTCTATCATTCTCTTCTCCCAGTTTTGTACCATTTGCACTCTTGCTGTGGGTGGGTTGTGTCCCATCATCCATGTCATTAATAAAGATATTAAACAGTACGGGCCTCAGTATTGGCCTCTGGGGTACTGTGCTAGAGACTAGCCTCCAGCAGGACTTTTTGCCACTGATCACAGTCCCCTGAGCTCAGAAGTTTGGCCATTTTTCAATCCACCTCCCTTTCCACTTATCTAGACCTTATTTCATTACTTTGTCTATCAGGTTATGGGAGACAGTGTCAAAAGCCTTACTAAAGTCAAGATAAACAACATCCACTGCTCTCTCTTCATCCACTAGTCACCCCATTGTAGGCAGCTGTCAGGTTGGTCATTTTTTGTTATATTTTATTAGTAGTAACAACCAGCATTCCTCTGAAGGAAGACTTTGCATTTGTACATTGCATTTGAAAGAGCAATTTCCCTTTAAAAGAAAAATATTAAATCATAACAGACCAGCTCAAGGCAGAATGAGCAGCAAAGGAGAAGGCAAAGACCTAGAATCAAAAGATAAAGGGATACAAGCAGTGCACATAGTTAAAGAAGAGTTAAAAAAAGACAACACTGAAGAATTAGGCCAAAGCTATAAATTATTCGAAGCTCAAAAAACATAAAACAAGGAGCCTGAACATGACATACTCTGTGTGGGAGTGCTGGTGCAAGTGTGCAAAAAAGACAAATCTGATCCAAACATCAGTCAGACGCTGACTATGCTAGTGGCATTTTTGATGGACTGAAAGAAGGGAAGATGTATCAGGGAGTTCAGCTAGGAAGAGACTGTAACAATCAGGAGAAAAAAGACTAAAAGTGTTTGGACAGAGTTTTGGAGTGGACAAACAACAGCTTATGAGGATGTGGAAGGGAAAAAAACAACATCTAACAAATGGTGGTCAACTGGGAGACAGAAAAGAAGGAGGTAATACAAAGGGTTACATGGTTGGAAAGCTTTGTGAGGCTGGGGTAACAATGGATGAAAAGGCAGAGGAATGCATTAGGACAATTTTATTTGCAAAAAAACCTGATCACATATATTGCTTTCCAGGACACTGCAAAGACATTGTCTTTCAGGAATAGTGTACAGAAATATCTAATATATTTGCTTGAACACTATCTTTCACTTCACTGGCATTCTAATACTCTAACTTCTGATCATTTTTTCTTCACAATGTGTATACATGACTACCCACTTCTTATTTTTAAACCACATAGCTTTTTGTCCAACATTGTAAAACATAGTATTTTACTAAGATCTTATTAGAAATTATTTAATTTTATAATATATGACTTAAGAAACAGGTCACATTGTCTCAATATAATATTCAAACAAACCTCATAACAGGTATTATATATAATGCCAAACTGTTTTCTAAATTCAGCGTACTTGTTGTTAAACATCCTTTGATGCATCAAGAACTTTTATCCTTGGCAATTTTAGAACAGGATCGTTTTCTAAATTGAAAAAAATAGATACAGTTTTGACAGAGAATGAAGGTTTAATAAAGTATAATGCAATTCACAAAATCTGCTGTTATTTCAGATTCTGTTTCTCTGGGAAATTGGGGAAAAGCAACAGCAAAGGAAAACCTAATACAGACTCACCAGAGCTAAACTTCACAGGTGTTCTAGTGAACATGCTTTTTGATGAGTACCGTTAACATTTACGTCTTCAATTGTTGATTACTTTTGGGAGTTGATCTATTATACTTGTCTAAGTTCACATTCACATATTATTGGATGTATGTACCATTCATTTCATGTATGTTTGGTAACACAGGACTTATTCTTCTCCTTTGTTACCAACCCAAAATATGACCTTCTTACTACTTCTTACTCCTTTCTCGGAATATAATTTATTCTTTTACCTAATGCATTCCTTCATGAGGCTTAACAAAAAAGAAGCTGAATGACATCCTCCTACAGTAAGGAAGGTAATATCCATTTCTCGACTAACCACTCCCTCATAAGCAGATAGACAGGATGATTCCCAAAACTTGTCTATTCTTAGCACCTCTTGATTTTAATGAGTGTATCAATGTTCATGTGTGTGTGTTTGCAAAGAATGGCCAGTTAAGCCATGTTGTTCATTCACCAGCTATAAAAAATGGGGTTTGTTATAACACAATTTTATGGTGTGCTATGCAGTTGGCTTTACTAACTATTCTTCTAATTATTCCTTTAATACATTTACTCTAATCTAAGAAATATTTTAAAATACCAATCAGTTTATTATATAACCACAGAAGCATAGAACAACCAAGACTGGAGGAACCTCAAAAGGTCATCTGGTCCAACCTTTTGTAGGAAATATAGCCTAGATGAGATTATCTAGCACCCTGTCCAACTGCATCTTGAAAACACCCAGTGGTGGAGACTTTACCACATCCCTGAGGAGGTTTTTCCAGTGACTAATAGTTCTCACTGCAAAAAATTTCTTTCTTATGTTGAAATGAAACCTCTCCAGGTGCAACTTATATCCATTGCCCTTTGACTTCTCTATGTGGCTACTCTCAAAGAGATAGCCTCTATCCTCTTTGGAGCTGCCCTTTAAGTACTGGAATACTGTGATGAGGTCCTCCTGAGCCATCTTTTCTCCCTAACTCCTTCCGTCTTTCTTGATAGCACAGGTTCTCCAGCCCTTTTATCGTCTTTGTGGACTTCTTTTGTACCCTCTCCAGTCTGGTTTTTTTTTTTTTTTTAGTTGTGGGGACCGGAACTGGACACAAAATCACAGGAGAAGGCTGGCAAGTGCTGAGTAGAGCTGGAGATGTTATTTAACAGTCATCTTCATTTGTATGAAACAGAGAGACTTACACAATTCATTTCTCACAGTTTCCCAAAGAGTTTATCATACCTCAAATTTTAGCAGTCAGGTAGAAAAAAAAACATTTGGAAAGCTATGTATCCATACATAGGTCTATACCTCTTATTTAAAAAACAAGAAAAATAAGAAAATATTTTTATAAAAAAAAAAACAAAATGCTTTTTTATAAAATTGATAGCAAAAGTTGGTTAAAATAAAAATAATCCTTACTTCTCAACATTATTTCCATTCCAAGTAAATTATATAAAATCATATATATCACATTAAAAATACAAACAAGATTTTTTTGCAATTTTTAATACAAACTTTTATCCAAAGGATTTTACTGAAAAAGTAATGGAAGTTTAGAAAAATACATGTTACAAAATTCAGTTGAACAAAGGGATGATACAGGGTTTGTAATAGTTATTAATACACATATCAGAGTAATGCTTTTAAGATATAAGAATCATAAAGAGCTTATATAAATCATACTGTGCAGTTACAGACCAAAAAGACAATTGATCTTCGAATAATTTAAAAGATAAGGAATCGATTTCTTAAATAGATAGAATAAACTCATTATAGAGGAGAAGTATTTACATGAATAGTGGTAGAACTGTATGCACAATAAAAATATAGTGTGCATCTTGTTACTCTCTACTAGGTGAAGAAGAGAAATGTGAATAAAGGTTGCTTCAATTTTGGAGCTTAAGAGATGTACAGATTGCCCAGACTGTATCTGAGGTGAGGTTATGTCTACACAGACTTTAAAAGCAACACAGTTTTTTATTACCTGAGATAAATGGTGATGCTGTCATCTTTCTTCTCACACAGGAGGCAGAAAGAAGCAACACTTGTTTCTTCTGCAGCATGAGGAGACATGATATGGGAATGTTTATTGAAGCAGCACAGTAAGGCAGAAGACAGATGACGCACAAAAAATATTTTTTAAGAACCAGTAAAAACAGCATAATGGAGGATATGAGCAGTTTTGTCATAGGAATGATACAAATGTTGAAGATGCCTAAGCAACATAAAAGGACAAGGGGTTTGGGGTCATGGGAGCAAGGGCTGAAATGGGATTTCTTTAAGGATGTTCCTTTTGCTAAGAATTTCTGTGAATATGCAAGACAATGAAGCACACTGAGATGAAATCACTAAACTTTTTTTTATTTTTCCTCCCTGGGGAAGCATTGTAAATTATTTCTTACAGCATAGAATAGCATTATGGGCTAAACAGTGATGTTATCAGATTGCATATGTGGGCATCAGATAGCATCCTGTGCAAACATTTAGTCCTCCAAGAAGAGTAGTCAGTTTATTTTCTCACACAGTATTCATACATGCCTGTGTTCACATTACTACAGATATCTAGATTCCCTTAGAGCAACACTGGTTTTCGGTCACTTAACAGTGGTATTCAGTAGGTTCTGACAAAAAATGTATTCTTATAGCCAGCTGTCATCAACCTGTAAACACCTTATTTCTGAAAGTATTTTTAGGAAACATTGTCCTTTCCTTTAATCAGTCTGATGTTAAGATGATATACCCTTTTTTAATGTGAGAAACACTGGTGGGGAAAATGTTGGGGACAGACAGAGATGGATGCCTTCAGTTTTGAAAGGCCCAATGGAGGCAGCTAGCAGGGCCTCTTCAGACTCTGTGAATCAGATCCTGGTTAAGGATTTGATTTCATTTACAATGAAAGCAAACAGCAACAGGCACAACTTTTGAAAATACTGTACTCAAAGGGCAGATCATCCATTTTATTTCTAAAGTCCTTAATCACTGATGCTTGGAAATGCACTAAATTTTGGGTTGGTAAATCCCAGTTTTTCTCAGGAGGTAGCTAATCCTATCTAGTTGAAAATGGGGTAAGGAAAGATCTTAATTCTTCCAGTTTTCTTCAATTTTTTCCTCTCTTTATAGTCTTCCTACTGAATTCTGATTTCCCACTTAGTGGTTTTAAGTTCAAGGAAGGTACCTCCAGTGTATGTCAGTAAAGGCAAAATCTTAATCTTACTCTTTCTTGCATTTCTTTCAGCCTCTGAGCTCTACCACTCTCGCCTAGACTATAAGAGAAAATATTCTTGGTAAAATTTTCTATACTGACACATCAAATATATCTGACAAAGTGGGGGTTTTTTTAGTAAAGTACAGATTTTGTGCATAATTCTGACACAAAATTAACCCTAATTTATTTCATTTGAATTAAAATTCTGCTCTAAAGAAATGTGTTATGAAACTAGCAAAACACATATATAATCCTGCTTAAATTTAGGCAGCAAGGCCTTTATACAGAAAATTTTAGCTACAATCTTCTGACTCATACTGTTCAGCAGGTAAAACATGGACAATTAAAAAAAAAATAAAACATAATGAGAAAGAATAATGCTTTCAGTTGCTATTAATGTACACAGGTTTTATTTCCACTAATTCAAATTATGTATTTTCTGTACAAATAATGGAGAGTTTACAGTAACCTATGTTTCCAGATCTTTCAAAGTTCTGCATTCCTACGGAATCTCCATGCTTTAGGGACAAGTAGAAGTAAAAGTAACAGGTCAACATCAACTCTTTTACTGATAGGACATACTTAAAAGGTGAACAGACTCAACTAATGACTAGTTTGTGACTATCTGAAAAGTGTACATGTTGATCAGCATTCATAAGAATTAAAACTTTCTACCACGATTCTAATGAAGGTGCAATAGAGCAGAAGCTGCAACTATGTTCTTGAAGTATGTGTGAAGGCAGTGAGAGGTTAGAGCAGGGCAGGGCAAGGAAGGGAAGAACTACAGAAATTGTCTTTTTCTGTTAATTCTTTTTATTTTTTCAAAAGAAGCCATCAGTGTCTAGTAAATAAAATATGTAAGACTGGAATTATTTTGCTTTTTAATACACCTTTGTAGAATTTTCTTGATAGACACACTGAATTCTTCTGGGGTGTTGATATTTCTAAGATTGATAGGCTGACTAGCGTTGAGCAATAGTTCTTCTCCCCCAGGGCTATTTAACTTCTGTTGAGGGCTTTCTATTCTCACTTTAAATATTTTATGTGCAGACTCTTTAATGAATACAATTTAAGTGATGTGTTGTGTTTCATGCTGAACCAATGAACACCATAAGTAAAACCACTCAGTCAAGCTGATCAATTACACTGTTGGTTTTAAAAAATATAGCTCTCTCTCAGTGCATCTGAACAGTTTTTCTGTCAAAGAAAGCAAACCATTACGTAACTTAAGACCGATAAAATGAAAGAGAAAAAAAATAAAAACGATCTGCAAAACTGTATTGCTTGGTAGTGACAATAAAGTTTGTATAGAGTCATCTTCTCACTTAATTAGCAAAAGCAAAAATCTATAGTTTCTTTAAAAATGACTGATCCTCTCCTTCATCAAATGATTAGATATGATGTATTGAATTATATACTATGATACTAGAATTGTAAGATTTCAGCAGTTTCTTGTAGGGGATTATTGTGTCATAGACTTCGGAAATTCTTCGTTAAAATTGTAATACCAGTTTTACTTTGGACCCCAGCGTATTCTCTTATTTCTATGTAAAAAAATAGAGGTGAAACACACACAAATGCAAAGGATATGAAAAGGCTTTCTGTGCAACTTAAGCCTGCTGATAATGATTAATGAATGAAGCTAATAGTAGAACAAGAGTGTGAGGGGATGGAAAGCTCTTCATAAACACCAGAGGCAGATTCACTAATAAACCCTTACTAAACTGAATATCATGTAGATTTGCCTGAGCTGGGCAAAGAAAAACTTCAGTAACAACTCTTCCTCTGATTAGACAAAGCAAACAGAAAGGTGAAGTTAATTTCTATTACGTATTGGATAATAGAAATTTTATATATATTTTATATATATACA
>NW_010124482.1:0-291 GCF_000699245.1 Pterocles gutturalis
TTTTCTTCTTCTCTCTCTACTTTCTTCTCTTTCCTCCTCCTCCTCTTTCTTATTTCTTCGGTTCCTTCTCCTTTTCTTTCTTCCCTGCCGTCCCCTACTCTTCACTCCCCTTTCCCTTCTCTTTTCATCCTTCTCTCTTCTTTATCCCCCACGGCACCTCCCCAGTAGCCTCCAGCCCCGCGGCAGACACCGTCAAACACGGAGCCTTCAGAGCCAATTACGGGGAATCGGCGCTAATTCTACGTCACATCAGCTCTAATGACGGGGCATCATGACTAACTGCTGGCCAGC
>NW_010124482.1:313-1228 GCF_000699245.1 Pterocles gutturalis
AAGGGGAGGGTGGTAGGGACCAACCCCCTTCAACCTCTAGGATAGCCGCGGCGCGCCCTGATAACCTCCTTTAAGATTTCTTCTTTTCTTTCTCTTCTTTGTCATCTTCCCTTCCCTTCCTTTCCTTTCCCTTCCTTCCGCTTCCCTCGTACTTGATTTCTTTCTATTGCTCCCTTCTTCCTTCTTTTCTCTATCCCCTTGCTCCTTTTCCCTTCTTGCCTTCCCCATCTCTTCTTCTCCCCTTTCCCAACTTCTTTTCTACATCACTACATCACACCCGCCCTAGAGCACGGACATGCCCTCAGCCAAGAGCTCTTTCCTCTTCCTCACCACTTCACATCAATCCTCACACAGCGTCCCTGAGTACCAAGGATGCTGAGGTCCTCAACTCCATTAACCATGCAGAGGTAACGTCCGTGCATGCTGGCAATCCCTCATTCCCTTTTAATTTCCCTTCTTTCCTCCATTGCTACCTTTCTCTTTCTCCTTTCTTTCTTTCTCCCTTGATTCCTTTTCCCTTGCATAGATTTCTCCCTTTCCTGCTTTCTTTCTCATTTTTTCCTTCTTCATTTCCCTTTGGTTCTCTCTCCCTTTCTCTTCACTCCTCTCTTCCTTTCTCTTTCTTGTCCCTTTGCTCTTTCCTCCTTCTTTTCTATCTCTTCCCTTTTCTTTCACAGTCTGTCCTGCCCTAGACTCGCCTCCTGTTCTCCTTCCAACCTTTCCTGTCCTCTTCTTTTTCACTTTTATCAAAATCTTTGCCACAGGACTACATTACTCTCGTCAAGTAGCATGGAAATGCCCTTTGTCAAGACTTCTCATTCCCCTTCCCTTCCACCTTCCTTGCCTCCAAATGGGGAACAACCTTCATAGAATCATAGGATGGTAAGGGTTGGAAGGGACCTTAAAGCTCATCTA
>NW_010124482.1:1479-1748 GCF_000699245.1 Pterocles gutturalis
TCCTGTAGCCCCCTTCAGGTACTGGAAGGCTACTATAAGGTCTCCCCGGAGCCTTCTCTTCTCCAGGCTGAACAACCCCAACTCTCTCAGGCTGTCCTCACAAGGGAAGGTGCTCCAGCCTCTGATTATCTTTGTGGCCTCCTCTGGACCCGCTCCAACAGCTCGATGTCCTTCTTGCACTGGGGGGCCCAGACCCGCATGCAGTACTCCTGGGGGGGTCTCATGAGAGCAGAGTAGAGGGGGAGAATCACCTCCCTCGACATGTTGGC
>NW_010124483.1:0-35493 GCF_000699245.1 Pterocles gutturalis
GTCTACTGTGAACCATTCTAATGAACAGCATGTTCAGAGAAGAGGTTTCCCTAGAAACCATTTTTCTGGTAAATAAAGTCACTGTTCATAGGCAGATTTGCCTAATACTGCTGAAAATGCTTTAATGGCCTCAAAACATAGTGATGGGATATGTGCCTCTGACTGTCACTGTGGAAAGGAAATGGTGACATAAAGGAAATAAGACAAAGACCATTGGAAAAAAAATACCTGGAGACAAAGATTTTTCCAAAGTTCTTTTGCTTCATGCAAGTTACAATCATCAGAATTACCCAGCTGGCCAGTGCTATGTCCATCCCCACCATTAGCTAGAGTCACAAAGCCATGAGTAGTGACTGCACGATCACCAGACACAGCAAAGCTGCACCGTCCCATAGGTATGGCTATGGTCCCAAGAACTGCAGAAGAGAGTGGAGCAGTGCGTAACACGATGCTCTTTCCATGAAACACCTTCTTCTATGCATAATTACAAGCTGACACATCATTATTATCATCCCAAATAAAGCAGGGAATTTGGGATAAAAACATATTTTAGAGTCACTCACTTTTCCCAAAAATAAATCTAGCCAGATGTCTCTCTGAAACATCTCTTCCTCATTTCCCCACCAAACTGAAATGACTGTTGGCTTACTCTGTTTTCTTGCCTGGAAGCCAAACCACCCCCTCAGATACAAAGTACGCTATGCTGCACAATGAACTACATAAACACATTTGCATGAACCTGTACTGATTTTTTCTTTTTTTTTTTTTTCCTTCTTTTAGGTGGAAGAGCCATTGCTGTAGCTAAATAAGACTTATCTTCTTTTTTTTTTTTTTTTAAGCAGTTATATCATTTGATATATTTTGTGATCTAGGAACAGAAACACCATCAAAGATGAAGCCTTCTGGGCCATAAATGGACATGATGTTTGAGATTCCTCTAGCTTGTGAGTCTGAATCTGTGCTGCCTTACCTGCTTTATTCATCATCACCTAACAGGAAGAGACCAGCAGGTGTGTTCAACATCTGGGAATTATTCTTTGCTACCTGATTTTTTCTGTAAATACATTTTCTGTAAGATCTAAAAAATAAGTAACAGCATCTTTAAGAAACAGACAATTGCTTGGAGCCAGGCTTGACCATAAGGCACCAAGAGATCCTTGCACACACACCTTTGCCTACCTATGCTCTGTTGCCATGAACATTAGTTTAATTGAGTTGAGAATCAGAATCAGACTAATCCAACAACATACCCTGAGCAGAATCCTACCAAATTCAATTTTCTTTCATTGCCATTCAAAAGTTTTAGACGTATGAGGAGTTTGACTGGTACCAGTTGAGGCAATTGCTTAATGTACTGCATTATTTATTTATTCCACCCACCCTTCTCAACTTTTTTTGGCTGTTTACCCAGGTAAAAGCATAACCTTAATTAAGGCTGAATTAGGGGCAGAATGGACTCCTGCAGGCTATTATACAGCGTGTGATATAAAGCAGCAAATAAACAAGCACACTGCACACCATGTCTGTAATTACCGTGCTCAGCTGCATAGCGTAGGTGAATTGGCTTTGCCATCCTGATGCCTGTTCTCTGCAGCATCCCTGCTTTCTCTGCTGCAGTGGAGGATCTGGAAACCCTTCCCAGAATGGCTCACTCATCTTGGGGGACTCAGTGAATGTAGCTCCAGTTGAAAGGTCTTTCTCCCTGCTGACTGTACTGTGAGTGGTAGCTGGGCAATGGGCTGGTGCCACTCACCAGCCAGCTGGGAGGACAACCCAGCCTGGCTGACAGGGAGAGCATGTTGCAGGAAAACGTATGGCACTTGTAGGTCTGTAAAACCACGTTACTGCTCAGAGTGTGCCTTAGCAGTGCAGGTTTACCTGCAGATGCTACTGGTGCGATTGGTTTTTGCACCTGACAAATGGCACTGTTTTGCTCTCGCAGTTTGCGCACACATCCAGAGATGCTCCCTCCCTAGCTGAGAATATTCTTCCATTTCACATTTCTGTGTGGGAAACACTGTAATTGTTGGTTTGATCTTTACTGTTTTCAGTACAGCATATACCACACACATTTCAGTTGTAAAAGTTTCTTGTGCCAAATTTCATGTACTGTATAGGTGAATAAAACTTCTCACGGATATGTTGCTCTTCAAATAATGACATACGTAATTATAATAATCTCCTTGTATTTGAGCAGCTAGTCAAGTATTTTCAGGCTCTGAATTTTATTTTCTAGATTGACCCTTTTCACCACCCATGTTTCACATTCAAGAACTCCTAACCAAGTTCTCAGATCACTCATTTTCGTTTATTGAATTTGATTTTGTTTTCCAAACTGAATTTAATTTGAATTGAAGACATCCTTGTCTTGTAGGTGTCGAGTAAAAAGGAGCTCTGATGTGTTTTGAATCAGTTGTGTTTAGATTTGTAGTAAACTAGATTGTTTGCTTTCAAAACTAATTTAATCTATTGTAAGAAACTGAATTAAAGAATCTATTATCCTTTAAAAATTTTCCATTACTGTCGATACTGTCCTGAAATACTCTGTGCTTCCTGAATGCAGCTTGGGTATTGGAAAATACATCAGTACCCAGAAAACCATGTTTTCCTTTTAAGTTTAGAATGTGTTTAAAATGTGAATCAAAATAAACAAAACCATTAGGTCGTGAGCCTTTGTGGATTATTCCGTGCAGTTGTGGATTATTCTGATCTTTGGAGGCCATGTGCAATCTTTCTTTCTCCAAACAATAAATGGCATTTTGAGCTGCACACCAGTGACTAAACCACCATATACTGTTCTGCTTCACCAATCTGGAATACAGTAAATTGATTATTTCCAATGTATTTGGATCTGTTGACTGCTCGGTGCACATGAGATATGAAGTTCACTATTTTTCTTGCAATTTTCTCATTTCTTCAAGCTTTGCTCAATTATATTCATACCCAATGCTTGTTGATGCATATTGTAATGAAATGTCAAAAGTGGGTGTCCAAATGCTTTTTCAAATACTGTAATTAACCCTACATTCACATCAAGTATATTTGGTGTGCCATCTGTTACAACACTTATAGTGTTTGATGTATCAATTTCAAATTATCATTTGTGCTATTGCTTCACAGGCATTCCCAGCCTTTGTTGTCTTCAGAAGTTTTAACAACTTTACTAATTCTTTTGGTTCAGTGCAACCAGCTGGGACCCTGGAAGGCTGGTGGCAGGGCTACGTGCACAAGAGAGGTGTCCCAACCATACTCCAGCTATACTCACTGGGACACCTTGCCTTCCACAAAGCCTACAGCTCATCGCTTAGGATCTGCATCAGGGAATAAAAGATCTAGGTTTTTTTTTTTCTAAAAGGACTTTCTTTAAGTCTGGAGTAGCTTCACCAATGTAAAAGCTAGCTTGAATTTATGCTCCCGTGAGTGCAGGCAGAACTAGACTCCTGCTGACTCCTGCAGGGCCTGAGCAGGAGATGAAGACACTCTGGTATCAAAATCAATATTAACTCTGCACAAGGCAGCTACATTAGAGCAGAATAAATACTTTTTCTCTGATATTTGGTGACTTTAACACCATCTTAAGGAGGAGGAGGGAGGTTTTTCTTTCGACAGATTTTTAAAGGTGAGAATTCAGACAGCTACAGAAGGTCTTGTTAAATCAGCATAGCTCTGACTAATGAACGAGTCAAGGAGTATAATGACTGCTTAGCTCCTTGCAAGGCTTGCTTTCCTGCGAGGCTGACTCATAACAGCAATCCACCAGGAGGGGTGCTGCCTTGGGGACCAAGACAATGAAATCATGGGACTCCAACAAACAATTTACTCTGTGGGAAAATCCCCCTCTTGGAACTACTATTCTTTGCTGGAGCCTTGTTTAACTTTTCTTTGCCTCAGCAGGGGCAACTTTTTTTCCTTTCAATTCCTTTGCTGAAACTCTGCCTGTGAAAATGGAAAGACTGCTGTTGCCGAGGAAGACATGGATGCTATCACTCTGCAGCACAGAAAAGGTTCCTGCACTGACTGAACTTTCTTTTCTGCCGCTACACCAATTTAGTTTTCACAGCAATGGATGTATAAGCTGACTTGATGTTTAAGAGGAAAGAAAGGTAAACTAATTCAGCTGAACAAATGCAGGATTGGGACTGTGCAAATAGGTTATTTCTTCTTGGATCAAACTTTCTTATTTTCCTCTCACTGAAAGAAACAAACCAAAAATTCACCTGGCTGTAAACATTCATTTAGCTCTTAAGGTTCTCCTGAAAGAAAAGAAGGGCTGGATTCACAAAAGAGGAAACGATATCTCCTGTTTTCTCAGGAGCTCAGTCGTTGGTGCATCAACCTCAGAATAAAGGGAACTCGAGTTTAAACCCCTTCTTATCTGTCTAGGGTTTTCCCCCTCCTCTCTCATTCTCATGCATTAACCACTGTGCTGTGAGGTGTTCTGGAAGTGTGCAAACTTCATTATATTTTGTACCACCTTGAAAAACACGTTCATATTTTTAATTTTTAAAAATTAATTAAAAACATTTATATGAGTAAAACAATAACTGTTGATTTGACTTCCAGCTCCATTGCTTGTTGCCTAAGGCTGCATAGTTTGGAGGAGCAGGGGTTTTGTGGTTTGGACTTTTTTTCTGGAGGTTCTGATTGTTTCATGTTATTATCAGGAATATTAAGGCATGTGTTAGTGTGACCTGCTAGAGAGTTATAATCAGTCTTTCTTGTCGCCTGCCTGCTGGAGTGCAGGTGCTGAAACATAATAGTCCCATCACCCAGGGAAGGGCACTGGGGCAGAGCACCACACACCTCCGGTGTTCAGCTCCGGAGGCAGAGACCGTGGCAGTACCGCTCAGGTGGCTCTGTAGCTGTAACCCACTGGTGAAGACAGTCCTGGGAAATGAGTGAGTGGCTTCAACCTTTAGGCTGAGGGGGAACATCAATAAGGGGTGTTTTCTCAGACGTGGAAAACTCTCTTCAGATATCTAACAGAGTATTCCAGTGTCCCAGGCAAACCTGGCATATCTTCTTGCCCTGGATCCAGTCACATGGATGGACAACCACTGCTAGGCAGTCCTTTTTCATCGCCTTTTTCTTATAGTTAATTTCAATTTCTGAGCTATTGAGGGACAGATTTAATGACCACTATGGCTGTGTTGACTACCTCTTTCCTCCAGATAGTACTGGATGGATATCTCGGCTCCAAGAGCAGGGTGGCTCAGTTGCCTCCCAACATCCTGGTCATACACAGTTTATGCCGCACAGGTTTTCTAGCAGACCACTTACTGAGCAGACTGCATGATTATTAAGGACTTTCCTATGTTATGGAGTGAATGGCTTCAGCAATGCTGGCATTTTACCCAGTGTCTGGTAGACTCAGTCTTCCCTGAGCTACACAGTGGGATATATTAATGTAGCTATAGAATTGGACGGGATAAAGAAATAATGTGTGTAATGACTTCCTATTGTATAGTACTTTCAATGCTTAAGAGGTTTATTCAAATAGCTAATTTTTTTTCTAAAGATTTCAATTACAAGGGTACAGAATATGGAATAGATGCAAAATAATACTAATGCTTTTAGCTGAAGACAAAAGTGGCTTATAAAAACCAGAATGTGGCAGGAAGCACTGACAACCATGCAATTTGAGCATTGTACAGGAGTGCCAGCAGCAGTATAATTGTTTCTTTCCAGTTTTTGTTTGGTCCCCATGCTGGAAAAATAAGGCTCTGGATGTACACATTGGTTTTACTTGTTTCTTTGTCTAAACACAAGAGGAAGATGGGTTACGGAGTGATATGTAATATACTGAAAGTTGATCTGAAGCTATTTTGCTACTACTTGCTGGTAGGGGAAAAAAATGTCATTCACAGTTCCTTGGTTAGGAAAGTCAAATCAAGCTAAAAACATATTAAAAGAAAACTTTATTTTCCACCAGGTGGCCCAGGTTTTACTGAATGCTAACATCATTTTCATTTTGATAAACAGATAAACAGCAACTGAATTTAAGAGAAATTATAATGTGTCACTATTTAGTTTGTTACAGAGGTAAGTGCATTTTTTGTTCTCCACATCTCTTGCTTTCGATTTCTTCATCCCTCCCATCTTTTTTTCAAAGCCCCTTTTTCTGTCCTATTTTGCAGGAACTCACACAGTTTTTCTCTTCTTTATGATTCCTGAGAAACTGAGATGAAAACCAGCCTGTGTGACTGTGCCTTCATTAATATGCCTCAATTCCAGAGGCTGAGTCCTGTAGTTGAGCTTCAGAAATATGTCCAAATTTTACCACTTACATTGGAGCTAACCCATCTAACCAGTAAGTGACATTTCTAACACCAACAATTTGCTTCCCTTGACACTATCTCTGAATGTTAAATTGTTACACAAGTCTTAATGTCTTTCTTTTAAAAGGAGGGGAATTAAAAGTTGTGGGAATAAAGAACTGGTGGCTAGCAAAAATGTAAACTGACCTTCAGGTTAGAGAATGACTGTGGACAAGTGAGGCAACAGTGCAGAAAGCCCTACTGCAAGCGTGAGAAGCAGCAGGTTCAAAACACCATATAATGGAAAATAGACAAAACCTGAAGGTCAGTAGAATGTAAAAACAAAACTGAGATTATGTAATCCTTGGTAATAAATTGGGAGCGGGCATACAGGAATGGGGGGCGTTTGCTCCTGGCGATGCTCCCCCTTCAGCAAACCTGAGTGAGTCTGGCATGTTTCAACACGCGATCCCGATCCTGGCGGACCAGAGCGTGGCAACAAGTAATTAAAATAGCAAGCCCTTAGAGAGAAATGGTGTTTGCAACATTTTCTAGAACATGAGTTGTAAAACCATCCCATATGTGGCCACTTTCTTTTGCTAGCTGCCCCAGTACCACACTCATGAGGATGAAGACATGCATCAGGGGAAGAGATTAATTTGCAAGTTCTCTTGGTTTATAGGAAACAAAACAGTGGTGGCTATTTGCCTGACTGTCATATGAACAACATTTGATCAAGAAATGTTCATCATCAGGACATGACTTCTGGCTACCTTTTGTGTCCACGTGGAAATGTATGGCATGCTAGGTGTTTGATTTGGAGTCCGGTATTCCCAGAAAGCCAGGGCTTGAGCACTGAAGATAAGCAGATATTTCTTCATGCATTGGTCATAAACGATATTAATGGTGATATAGATATGGACTTTGAAGGCTGAACCAGAGACTAATACAGAAATATTTAGGAAAAAAAATCCTCATTTGAATAGTGGGCAGTTGTAACTGAACCTGGAACAAAGCAGAAGTATTTTGAGATCTGCTGAGTGTTTGTACTGTTAGACTTGAAAGATGGGAGCAGTGCACTGACTTATTTTCAATTAAATTCAGACTGATTTCTGAACAAAGTTTGAAAAAAGAACATAAAAATATTTTTCCTTGAACTTTATTTTCCTCTCTTTGACTCCATACCTTTTTTTTTTTTTTTTTTTTTTAGGTGGGGGGGAGTGCAGGTGGAGTTTACAGAGAGCTGTGGTTGCTTCCTACCTGAATTCTGGTGACCATAAAAGGTGATGGATACCAGAACAGTCTCTCATGAAGATTTTGAAGATGCTCTCTAGATCCTACAATGTTTCTTTTGCTTAGTCCACTGCTTTTCTAAAGAAACTGTGTTTTTAAAAGGAAATCTGCCACTGGAGATATTCTCAAGTCAATGAGTAAATAAATCAACTGTAAAAACATTTCTTAAATATGAGTCATTATACACAGGCAGCTGTCATTGTGAGTTTGTTGCCGTCAATTAGGATTCAGAGACTGCACCTCACCATCTGAACACATGAAACTCACAAACTCACATAAGCCAGCTTCTATTAAATATTTTACAACTTTTATAATTATAATGTTTGGGTTAAACAACTGTTCAGCTAGCCAGATTTCATAGAATTCACCTTGCAGTACTTACAAATGCCTGTCTCAAAGACAGACTTTCAACACTGTTGTAATTTTTCATTATATTTGGATAACTGAACAGTTTTAGGAACTGTTTCCGAATACAGTGAGGCATTTATTTTCTTGTCTCAACACCATGCTGGTGACATGCTGCTGTATCACCAGTTAGAGATACAACCAGTTGCAAGCATATGCGAAAGATTATGTGAAACTTCTTAAAGCAAGATGCTGAAATTCACTAGGAAGGCTGTGATTACCCACATCCCTCATGTCCTCCCAATCAAAATGAACAAAAAAGAATAACAGACTCTCCTTCTTCATTAATATTCCTGCTTTGACTTCCATAGTAACTACTGGAGAACTGCTCCCTGTGCCAGGTGAACATGGCTTTTATTTGTCTTAAAAGTCCTGTCTGACACTGCTCCTGTATGGTGAGAAAGCCAGAGTGATCTCCACTGTTTATGGTCATATGGGTCTCTTGTTTTCCACTCTGGTGTCTCTTTTTCCAGAAGGAAATCCTGGTCTCAAGTCTAGGATTTCTGCTGCCCTTCTCTACACCTTCTGGTGCCCTGTTTATGGTGGACTGACCAGATAGCCAAATGGTGCCCAAAGTACAAGCACATTTGTAGTTTGCAGAGCAGCAAAATAATGGTTTCCATCTTGTTCTCCGTTTCTTTCCCAGTAATTGCTAACTTCTCATTTTGCCTTCTGAGTACTCAGCTATTGAAAGATATGAACTAGTCACTGTAGTCATCTTTCCCACGAGGCCACTTGTCTAAAGGTTGCAGCAACTTTCACATTGGAGAACAGATTGGCAGATTGACAGGAAACAGAGGAATTCAGAGTACATAGGCCTAGTGAACTTGAGCTGAGCAGAACAGAACAATCCTTTAAGTCTTCAAACAAGGGAAGTATGGATCCACAATACCCACTGAAAAAAATTGACTCAATGCCACTACCAATTTTAGATCAAATTAACCTCCTCCAGTATGAAGGTTTACATGCTGGGGTGAGAAAACAGAGATCTCCTAGGAAAACAGTTCAGTGTGATCTCCTCCCAGGCAGGCACAACTTTGCAAATCCTGGAGATCTGACAGATACTGCACTGGGGGCAAATGGTTGGGGACTAAGGCCTTTTCTGTCCCAGCATCATAAAGAATCCTTCATTGCTGATTAGCTAGAGGGTATGCTTAATGAAGTAGAGGCCACAAGCTGACAGGAGTGTTGGAAACGGCTGGAGAGGAATCGGCGGATGGCAGGCCGAGTTGGCAGGCGAGGCGGTTGGCCATTAGCCGGGGGGAAATAGAATGGAGCTGAACGGTGGCTGTGGCCAGCTGGTGAGAAGAGAAAGTGAGCACAAGGAAGTAGTAAAATCACAAGCTCAGGAGGGACAGAGTTGGTGGCAGAAACCCAAGTTACTCTTGAAATAAAGCTTTAAAAAAAATAACCGAACCTGCCAGTGCCATACGTTAAGGTAAGACGGCGAGACACAGAAACATCTTTGGCCTCCAAGTTCTGTAAGCAAGCACAGAGAAGTGCAAGCTTCTCCAGGAAAAAAGGCCAGACATGAAACAGGAGAGGAAAACCAGAATGCTTTTGCAGAAGGACTCTGGGCCTGAATTTTCCCTGTTTTGTATTTTATCATCAGTTACAGAAAGTGAATTTCAAGTTCTGCTGAACAAATGGCAATGTGCATCAGCATAAACAGCCGTGCATTTAAGAAATGACTGTGTTTTCCTTTTCAATACAAAGTTCCAGTCCCTCCCTTCAGCATTTTTTTTCTCAGTAGCCTGCTACCAAAATCACTAAAAACTACGTAATTAAAAAACTTCAGATTTTCCAGCATTTTTGCGCAATGTGAAGCTCTGCTGAAGCTGGCACAAGCCTTGCCCAGCTAAGGATAAGGACACTTCAGATTTGTGAATTCCTCTGAGTTTTTAGAAGACAATAAATAGTTCTTCTTTGCGAATGATCTTCTCTTGGCTTGTGGGAGTTAATTGTTGCTTCCTGTTCTTTGACTGAGGGATTCCGCATGCTCTTATCTTCCTTTTTTACCAACTTAAAGAGATGGGGTGGCAGAGTGTGTGTGTGTGTGTGGATGCACGAAACAAAATGGATTATGAATTTGAAAATTGCCAATTATGTTGCATCACACAGCTCAGAGCACTGGCACAATGATGAACCGCAACCCAGATTTTTCAGCTTAAATGGCTTTATATTCAAGCAAGCAAATTAACCATAAAATAAAGGGGGGGGGGGGGGATACAAAATATCCCAAGAAAGAATAAACTGCAGATAATAAGCACCAATCTGGTGTTGAATGCAGCCCAAGATACCAATTGTTTTAAGTCACGACAAAGACAGCTGAATGCTCATCTTGTGGATATAGAGCATGGATGATTGCTTGCCATGAGTATCTTCTCTCACAAATAACAGTTTTTTCGCTCTTAATTTTCTGCTAAATTGGAAGCTAACTGCTTCCCACATTGTCATCGGAGCACCTGCAGCTGTGCTGGATTTCTGCGCACCATTTCTTTTAGGTAAAACAGCACTCCACTTCCTTGAGCTCATCATTATGTTTATGTCTTCCTTTCATTGCACTGCTGCACTAATGATTCAGGCAGGCTGGTCAGTCATTAAGTGACAAGCAAATGATACCATATGCAACGTGTGACTAATCGGTCTGAACAAATGAAATCACAGACTTGCTTTTCCCATCATTCATTTCACAAACAGTAGCAATGTGGTGCACAGCAGGTAGTTCAGTTAAAACCAGCGTTGTAAAACAAATTTCCTGCAGCCGTTTAAGTGTGCTGTGACAGATTCGATGCTTTAGCTGGTAGACGATGCCCAGGGGAACTAAGGATGGTTTGGGCGAAGGGAAGTAGGGAGGAGGAGAAATGCTCAGTACATACATTACAGTAATTAAAGGTTTAGTTACCTTATTGGTTTGGGTATTTTGTTTGTATGGATCACAGAAATGACTACTGGATTACCAAGCCCAAAACATACATAACACACACAATGCTTATCAAGACAGAATACATGGCTCTTTAACTAAAGCTCCCCAAAGAAGCTTATTTTATGCAGATCTAAGCAAAATTATCTCTGATAGCTAGAGTGCGAAGACATACGTATGCAAAAGTAGAACATAAAACTTTCTTTTTCTCTGTGCCCAAAATGTCTTTCACTGACTTTAATAAGATATTTTTCTCAATAATACTAACATTAAAATATTTAATATTTAAAGTATTTAACACTTGCATTTAAAAAAAAATATAAAAATTAGCTACCTGCCTTCAGTAAAGTCAAAGCTACAAAAATAATGTCATCTGCTATCAATAAAATTTTGCTAATATTTGAAAAAGGCTAAGCCATTTCCTGACAGGCTAGTTGAACTGTTTTACTCTTGTCATGGTTACATACTGGCTCAGTTACAAGCTGTTGGTATCTCACTGACAAGGAAACAAGAAGTACCTCTGAGCTTACTATGTTAACTTCTTCAGCATAGGCCTAAAGGGCCTTCTGTCCTAAAAGAAGACATTACTTCAGTCCTTTACTCAAAACTATTTTTTGAAGCTGAAAAAAAAACCCACAAGAATAAAAAGATCTCAAACCAGTCTGACTTTTTAAAGGTAAATAAATGGAGAAAACCCAAAAGCATGATAAAAGGCAGAACACAGATGCATTCACTTAACGCAAATCAAGATTTTGAGAAGTTACAATCACAGTTAATGAGGAGACACAAAAAGAATTTCTTCAGTTGCTCATGCACTAATGTTAGGAGCCTAGACAAGAAAGAACTGGACCCATTAATCTCCCAGGATAAATGTCACCCCACAGGAATTTCTCAAGCCTCATGGAAATATTTGCATAATTAGAAGGTGAAAACCCATACTTAATGACGATCAGTAAAAGGGAACCCTCTTTTGACCTTCTCTGTCAAAGTAGCTTTGTGGGTTTCTGAGTCATTGACAATTCAGAGGCAGAGGATTGTGAATACTTATGGATCAATCACCTAATAGATGAAAACACAAAGTGGGAGCAGGTGGTACTTTTTGCCAATCACGGCAGATGACCACCTTCCACAGCATCCTTCTGTTACGAAGATAGTATAAAGTTGTGCTCATGGAGGCAGAGCAGTTTGAGTGGTTTGTGAAACACCACAAGCAAGGAATATGCATTTGAACTTAAAAATCTGGAAACAAAACATGCAGCATGTCTTTACCGAATGGGGATCTGCTCTGGCAAAAACACTAACTTAGGGTAAAAGCTTGGAGTCCTGGTGGACAGTGAAAATGTACATGTCTTCTCAGCATACTGCCATTGGCAAAAGGCAAATGTGACCTTTGTGTATACCAAGAAAGGGCTGTCATATAGGTGTAGAAAAGTTATATTTCATTTTCTTACTGAAACGCTACCTACAGTTCTTTTACAGTTCAAGACCTGCATTGATGCCTTCATCATGGCCAAACTAGTGCCCTGCAGTCAAATCTGCCAGAGAGCACCACCTACCCATTCAAAGAGCAAAAGAGATAAAAACCTAATGTGTTACTTAACAAAACTTGTAAATACCTATAGGAGAACTGCAAGAACAGCCAGAATGGATCAAATCAAACATCAGTTCAGCTAAATACCATCTAACAGCACCAGATGTGGATGCACAGAAAAGTGTGTATGAGGACAGAGCAAATTTATTATACTTCTCTCCAAAATCTTCTAACCCAAACACATTTTTAGTTCAGAGACTTTTCTGGGCCTCATGTTGTTTCCGTGCATTTAACAATCATCCATGCACTTCTCTCTCACAAACATGTCCAATGCCCTGTAGAACAGTGGTAATAAAGTAGCAATCAAAGACACTAATAAGATCTAAAAGCTGGAAGTGGAAGATCAACACATTCAGAGTATGGATTTTGCAGTTGAGATAACTAACAGTTGGAATGCTGTAATGAGGATTGTGGACTGCTAACAAATCTTACATCAATTTGACTAATTAATTTCTGCAAAAACCTACCCTAGTTCAAAGGGCTGTTTAGGCAACCGGTATGCCACGTACTGTTCCAGATGTCAGATAAAATCAACACAAAATCTAGCCAACAGCCTTTTAATCCATTAATTTTACAGTTGTAAGATACCTTGCTACTATTCTTCTACAGAAATTCAAAACACTATGCCTTCAGTGGCTTAAATTATTGCATACCTAAGAGTAAGAAAGAAGTTTGTTTATATTGTATGGTGGCTTACTGCATTATTATAACCTCAGTAGTCTCCACATGAGCTAAAGACACACTAATTTGGTCCTGTTTATTGACATCACTCTAGTACTACGATTTCCACACAGTACCTAGGTTTGCAAAGATGCCTTTCATGAAATAAAACATTTCTGCAACAAGTTTTTTTTCCCAGGATTGCAGTTCATTGTTTAAGACATTGTAACATGGAGGAAAAAATATATTGTCTGTTTCTACTGCGTTTTTTCCTTATCATGTTGTAACCCAGAAGCCTCTTGTGCAGGATGTCTCACTCAGATACTTTTTCTTCACAGAAACTAAAGGCATGAATATCCCAATTGCAACAAATACGGGATTTAATAGGGGGCCACATGCCGTTCAATGTAATTTAGTGCCTGAGTACATGTTTATCCAGGCATTTATTGATACTTAGTACAGATTTAAAGAGCATGCAAGGGAGTTGCAGGACACATTAATGATGTAATTTTTCCATATCTTGCAGCTCTGAAGAACTTTTTAAATGTTTCATAGAGAGCAGAGCTAAAGAAAAGAGAATGGTAAAATGGGACAACACAAGGTAAAAATAATAAAAAATAAAATCTTCCTAGCTATTGCAAACTATACATCAATGCTCAGATATTTCCTAGTGACTTTTGTTTCTTTCTCTCTTTTCTTTTAAACACTGACATTAAAAAAAAAAAAAGAATTACAAAGGAAGATGCCCCCCATGGCTTTCTGTCAGATGCTATCTTATTTGTATATACTTTTTGTGGTTTAATTACTCCCTTTGTTGTTTTTTTCTCCCCTCGGTTAAAAAACAAGTCTCCAGATTGTTCTGTGATCTTTGTATCTATGCAGATTAGATTTCGAAATTGAGGAAACTTGCATCAGCTACATAATTAAGTGCATAAAGAGGTCTGCCACACTTTCTTGTATTTTTATTACTAACAAACACATATAATGTGAAACATTTGGGGGTTTTAGGGTTTAAAGAAATAATTTATTGGAAAGCCCTACCAACATCAAGTTGTATAAGTAAGTAATAATTTGCAGTTTTAGTAGAAAACCTTTCAACCTTACCAGCCTCATCACTCCTGTCCATTTGGCATTATGCCTTCAGCTCTTCCACCTACTTTAATGAAATACATAACTGTCTTTACTTATGATTGGTTTTGTTCAAGCATCCCTGGAGTGTACTGTACAAAACTGAGGTTATAGGCAAGAAGGTTGAAAAGGGAACAAAATAGACTTTACACCTGGGACTGGGAACATCATGTCTCTTGTTTATAACTATTACCAAGCCTTTCAGTCCCCAGAGAGGTTTTTAGGAGCATTTGAATGCACAGGTGCTATGGTACAGTTTGTTACAGAGTTACTAATGCACTAATCCTGCAAACAGCTAAAAGAGGAAGTCACAGCTTAATTGCATTGCCTCTTTTAATATATGCTGTCTATCTACACAAGGAGGTTCAAGGATGAAAGTTAGCCTGGGCAACACAGAAGACACCCTACTCTTACAGTGAGTTCAATAGGGAGCCTGGCATGTGCCTTCTCCAGCCAGACAGAAAAGTGCTTGGATGAAAAAGTGACTTCGCAAAAATCATTATGAACAGGACTTGTTAGCAATGCTAGGAAGGATTTTACAAAATTGTCTCCAAATTCTCTGTGGAAATGGAGATGAAAACCTCAGTTATTCCCAGCCCACTGCCCACTTTGATCACAGGCTGTGTAGAACACAACCTGGGTCCCTACAAAGGAAACAGGGTTCGAGGCCAGTGGCAACTGAACGAGTCTGTAACTAACCAACACAGCCCAGTTTCACTTACCTTTCCCACCATGAAAGCACTGTGCATTCTGCTCTGCTTGCACTCTGATTTGGGCCTATTTCAACAAATAGGTACTGAAAAACTGCTTTTTTATACCAGAGCACAGAAGGGCCAGCTGTTTGTGTGAATACAGCTCAGCAACCTGTCACAGCCCAAATTCCTGCCCAAGGAGCCCCCTGAGTCCAGGTACCTCACGGGGGAGGCAAGAAAAAGGAAAAGCACAAATATTTTAGCACAGACTCAAATCCCAGGAAGACCCTATCACTGTCTAATGTACAGCTTGCATTTCTTCCACTGCCTCGCCATGCCATATGTCTCACCGTCATATTTCTAAATCACCAATAAAAAGCTCAGTGCTATACCCAAGAGATATACTTTCATCAGGGCTACCATCTGAGAAGAAAAAAGGAATAGCTCCACAAAGTGTCTTTGCACTTCCGTGAGGAGCTTTATCATTTCACAATTTACCTGTGCAGTACTATACAAATTTTGAAAGGCTCCAAACACACTTTTAGAAATTAATTAAAAATAGTTCATAAATACATTTGTATTTATTACCTCTCCTAGAAACTGCCTCCAGGTTTGTGCTTCTGTTGGGAAAGTACTGAGACTTACAGTGCATGTGGGGTCATTTTAGTCTTAAAGACACTTTCAAATGCATGTACAAAAAATGTAAGCTTCTTGATGGCTTTCTGGAGGAAGGCCGCATTCCTCTCCCCTCCCTTATGCCACTACTTTTCACTCTTGTCAGCCTTTTTTAAGGACTCCTACTTCCCTTATGTTTTTCTTGTGTTTCCAATGCCTTGCATTGTCAATCCCCTGATCTACTCATGTTTTCTTCAGTCAGTATGCCACCAACTGTTCTCCAAATGCCCTTCACATGCACATGTATCCTCAGGGCTTGGGGTTCCCAGGCCACTTTAACCCATTTTTGTAAAGAAAGGAGACTGATGCAATTGTATCATTCATTTACTGCTTGGTCCTCCAATATTAACTAATGAATTCTTCAGCCAGCTGCAATTGAACTTCATGTAGAAATTTATCATACTTTTTCTGAAAAGTTGCAGCTGGAGAGATGCGAGAGACCCAAGTTAGCACCTTCCCTCTTCTCCTGAAAAACAGACAAGTGAGGTCCACCGCATTGTCCATGGGGTTTGTCCTAGCCAGAGTCTGGCCAGCACATGCCCACCTAGGATGAGCCATGATGGATGCAGCCTGATGGCCATCGGCAAAGAGCTGAGCGTGCTGGGCCCTGGGAGAGGCTGGCAGGGGGAGAATCAGAGTCAAGGATGGAGAAGAGAGAAGTTCAGAACAAAATAGGACATGGAGGAAAGAAGCAGGCTCTGTTGTAGTGGATGTGAAGGGACAGAAAGCATAGAAATTAACACAGAAATTGCCAATTTAATTAAGCAGGTTTCATTAATTTCTCTGCTCACAGAACAATGTGTTTAACAGAGAAATTAGTATTCAGCATCTCAGTAGTTTTATAATGGTGGGTTGGGGGAAACAGAAAGAAGTGGGTTTTACCCACTTAAATCTTGTTTAATTTGATTCTTTTTTTCCCTTGAAGATGCATACATGTGTATATATTGCACATAAATATATGAAATTCATGTTTTTGCATCAAAGCATCTAACAAAAATCAAGCATCTCTACTGAAAACAGCCATATTTTTACCTATATACTGCAGCATCTTTTTACTAATGGTGTATGACATTTGTAGAGAGCAGCAGGTTGGATCTGAAAGCACGTAACAAGATTTGTGGTGTATTAAGTACTGAAAATAAACCAGAAGCAGCAGTCCCATTTTCAGTGTTGTCTGCAAACATTGCCCTGCCAAATTGCATGGAAATGGGCAGCAGGTTTGACATGCAATTCTAAAAGGAAAATTTCCTCTGAAAATTAGAGGTGGCAGCAAAATATCTCTTTATTTCTTCATCCTTAAAATTTTTTTTTTCCTTGCTTACCCCTCCCCTGAAAAAATACCCTTTTTTTTTTTTTTTTTTTTCTCCCCTCTCCTGACACCCTTTAATTAAGGCTCTTTTTAAGGTGACACTGCATACTGTAGGTTGCATGGCTGAGTGGATGCCTACCCCTGCCAAGTGATGAGGCACCCTGCAGAGCACCAACAAAAAGCCCCAGTGTCTGACCCGGCTGGGCTCCTATGAATAGCTCACCCTTTCTTTATTAGGATAAGGAATGTGCAAGCACCTGTGTGTGCTGCGTTAGGAGAGGGATGAGATATACATCTAGGCATAAAAATAGTGTGCGTCAAGGAAATTTCAGAATGTGATAGACCCTGCTTAGCCCCAAATGAGATTTTGTTCTTGTCTGCAAGGCAGCGTGCAATGTCTCCAATATTTCTCAACGAGGGCCACCACCACACTAAAACAAAACGAAGACAAGGTGCCAGAAAAGCCTTCATACTGCTGTCTGAGGCCAGGGAGGTGTGGGACCTGCTGCCGAGGTCCTTGCCTGCCCTCAGGGCTGGCCTGGCATCCACTGTCAGCTGTGGGAAACCAGGAACCTCGGAGGCAATGGGCCATGTGTGGGCTGTGTAGCCAGGGGGTGGGAAGAAGCCAAGTTTCAAAAACTAAATTTCTTCAGTGAAAGGGTAAAATCCAAAATACAAACATGTCACTGATGTCAACAGAGACTTGGCCAGCAACTTAACTCACCTACACAAATTTCTACGGATTGGTACTTAAAGCTAACGCTGTATTGAATTTTGGATAGCAGACACCACAACTTTTTCCTGACATTGGATATGCCAAACATGACATACCATTCAAATAATGCTTTCTTCTCAGTATTCAGCTTAATCCTCATTTTACCTGGTACACTCAAGGGAGGGTAGGTCACAGAGACAGAGGTAAAATCCGACTTAATGCCTCCCAATGGGTGAACTGACATTTGTTTACCTGGGACACGATGGAGCACAGTCTTTAAGAATTCTAATGTGTGTGAATAAAATTCTTAAATAACCTACATTTTAATTGTGCAAGCCTGTCAGTTGCAAGAGGATTATCTGGAAAGTAAACAGAAAAAAAACTCTGAACTAGTACTGCTGTGGTCAGCCAAGTTACACAGAAAAAAATTCCTGAGGATATATGATGTGGAGCAGAGCTTGAGTTCTTAGTTTTGCTCTCTTAAAAATAAGGAAGCACTGACTGCTTTGCAAGAAGTTTTAGAGATTCTCATCTAAACCTTCTGACAAGTTTCACATAGAGAAACGGTGTTAAAAGGGCAGAGCTGCCCCTGCCACTGTGATCGCTACCCAGCCTGTGGGATCGAAGAGCCACATGGTAGGAGTCGTGTACACAGAATTATACACCCTGCGGGCATGGTAGGAGTTGTGCACACAGAATTATACACCCTGCAGTCCCCTTACACAGCCACCCTGTATTGTACCCTGGGTGTATGCACCTGGTAACATCCTATAGGTAGCTGTGAATGTACTAAACCCTTGATTTAACCTCACGATATCTAATAACTACTGCACCAAGTGCGAAGGAATCTTGTTGTGTTTCCACTCTTAAACAGAGGTCTTCATACTCGTTTCAGTAACCCAGCAAAGACGTGGTTGAGTGGCAGGTAAGGACTTACATGATGCCTTTGCAGAAAGCAAAGGCTGTAGAGGATTATTTCAGGATGCAGCACTGTAGCCGAAGGGCTGATCTGTGGTAAAGATGCTGGTCTGTGGCTCAGGGTGCAGAAGTCCAACTCCCAACTCTGTCATACCCTGCAAGAGTGATTTGAGGAACATCAGCTAAAACTAGTGCCAGTAAAAATCCCAGATGCTTAAAAGTTAGGGCTTGCCTCTCAAAATCGGTGCTAGCTGTTACCCTGGTCGCCTAGGAAGGGTGTTGGGAGCTTGAGGCACTGGGAAGGGCAGCTCCAGAGAAATGTGGAGGCTGACCACACATGGACCGTACTCAGACACCAGCAGCTCTCAGGCACCCTGGTAGCGAGCAAGCACCACTGCCAGCCCAAATCCTCCACAACACCTCTACTCCCTTTTTGAAATTAATAAACCTGATCCAGGAGTGCCAGTGCTTTCCACCTCGCACCTGCACCATGAGAATATAGTGGCCAGAGGCACAAAAGAGGAGATGTGGGTTGTGTTTCTTCCTCAGCACAAAGCCGTATCTGCCACCTCCTTGCAGCTTACCTGGCCAGAGTGGTACGCTCCTCTACCACTTCCCTTGATGTCAGGGGAAAGACATGAGATTTGACTTTGTGGTCCAAGTCCCTGGGCACCACCAGGGACTGGGGAGTCCTGGAGACTTGACCTTGTGTCCATGGGACTTTGCGCACCTCAGGCTGGAGTCACTGAACAAATACAGACAGAGCCTGGAGCACAGGCTCCACTTGCCCCCTCCCACACACAGCCAAGAGCCTTATCAGGATGCAGAGTCTGGCTCCCTCTTGTGCTCTCTTCTTTTAACAAATTAATTTAGGAAATATGATGCAGTGGGATATTCTCAACAGGTAGTTTAAAAGCAGCCCTAACTTAGGGCTGGGGCCCTCACACACTGCTCTTAACTTGAAGCCATTCAGGTAAGGATCTCAGCTTCCTACTAATTTGGGTAAGCATGCTTTTGGACAGGAAAAAAAAAAAAAAAGTGGAATAGGATTGTCAAAAGAGTTTTCACATTTCTAATCTTTTGGCAGAAAGCTTCCCTTTACTGTCAAGCTGCAGCTTGTGACCTGTCAGCCTGGGATGCATTTGCACAGCCTGGTAGGGAAGTCACCTGTCTGCAGAGATGCCAGCTTCAGAAGCTGCATGAGCAGCTATCTGCCAGCATATAGGTTACAAATTTCCAGGGGCAAAAGCTGAAATTATAAGACATGACATTTCTAGTGTTTTACAGAAGGTGTCATTGTTGCACTGTTCTGTTTGATGCATTCCCCGCCAGTGTTCAGCACACTGCGAATCACCTCAGAAAATGAATCATTTTTCTTTCTCATTCAGCTACATTCTATCCCATATTAAGCTCAAGATTAAATATTTCATTTCATGGAATTTAACTATACATATAGACAAATATCACAGGCTACTTCTCCACTTTATTTCCTTGAAAAGAAGATTTATCAAGTGTGTGTAATCTCACAGAATCTAATCTTAATTTCTGGTAATAAAAGGAAATCTCTGCTTTAAACAGGTGCCAATATAAAGCATGTTGGAAAGAGCGTGACCCTCATTACAGCATGTTATCTGTGCTCTTTTGCCACATCCAGCATGCCTGTGCTCAGTAGTGCTTTGATCATGACATGGGCGCTGAGAATAGAGAGGCTCCTAAGAGCTAACGTGGTCCTGGGAACATGTCTAGCAGCCGTCAGAAACCTGCTGTCTGACCCTACACAGAGACACCACACTGGTTATCACAAATACCCCAAACACCATGCCCCTCTGAAGAATGCCCTACTTCTTGCTCACAGAATTAGAGTAGGGAAAATCCTTAGTGTATAAAAATAACGAGAGCTTAAAATATCTTCTGCTGTGATTGCTGAGGAATGGCCCAAGATTCCAAATGCCCATGTCTTACTGTGAGGTTACACACTTCTAGTTTAATCATCACAGCCCAGAGTCATCCCTGCCACTAATGTTACTATAATTGTATTTGTTATGATACCTTTGTTCCAACACTTTTGCTTCAAACAAACTGAGATTATGATGATGCCACTTCCCAAAATCAAACTCTGCCATAGACACTCACCTCACCTACAGATGACTTTTGACCCTCCACATGCTTTCAGCAAAACAGATGTGAAGCTAGGCCATGGAATCAAGAGAAAACAAGGTGAGGACCACCTTTCCTGGAGAGAAACGGGCCGTTCAATACCAAGACCCTGCTACTGAGCAGAGAAAGAGAAAAGTCTGATCCAGTTCCCTGCCGGAACCAAGATTGGTCTTTCCTTGTTTGCAGCCAGACTAAGGAAATAATAAATACTGATCCACATGGTTTTCAGGTGTGGAACTTGCCTGAGATCTCCCAGGGATCAGACATACGCACTTATACCTTTTGATACTCTGTCTTTATAATATGGTATGTCTCTCTCCCACATGATAGGGAGTTGAGTAATGAACAGGTATAATTTGTTTTTGGGACTGCTTTTGGCAAGGTGAGAGCAGCTAAAATGCATTGTGAGCTCCCAGCTAGTGGGAAGTTCAGCATACGAAGTCCTCTCCCAAGCACGGGAGCCCTAGATGGCACTGCGAGACTCCTCTTCCACTGCCAACACTGAGCACTGTCTGAGATGGGATTTTTTTCTGCCTGTTTTTCTTTTTATACAACCCCCCACCCCACAAACCACTACTCAAAACACCAGTTCACATTACTTGAGCTCACTTCCTCATTATGTATTTGAAATCAAGAAAGGAAACTTGATCTGATTCCTTCCCAACCTGCTCCAGCTAGAAACATCTCTCTATTGATTAAAAGTCAAGCCAATACGTGTTTGTCATGAAGTACACTTGTACTATTACCTGCTTTGTGTAACAGCAGTTCTGCCTCAGACTGGTGCCATCCTGACGTATTCAAATTGTCTTGGTTGGCCAAACAAGAGTTATGACCTCTGTGGCTCCTTCCTTTTTGGAGGTCCTAAAGCACTTTGCTTACACTCCTTAAGTGATCCTCAGAAAAGGTTCAGTAATGTAGTCAAGCACTGGTCTTTACATTCTAAAATATCCAGGATAGAAATAGGACTGATGTTCAGCTTCTGTTCCCCTGAACTGTTCTCCATACTAGAGCTGAAGACTGAAAAACAAAGCAAACAAAAATTAGATGACCATAACCCAGTTAAATATCTAAAATGACACAGTTGTTTTACCAGTTAGGAATGGGGCAGCAATAACACTAGGATATCAGTGTCCTGTATAGAACTCACAAGTGGTCAGTCTCCTGTCTGAGACACTAAGAGACAATTCACCCTCTTCGCAGGGTGTACAAAAAGGCAAGACTGGAAAAAGGCAGGAGGAAAGGACTATGATGTGGAACAAAGGAACATCAATTACTTGCCTGGGTGGTAAAAGAAGGTACTAGATTATGACCCCGTATCAATGCCTTGCTAACACCACCAGACATTAAACCTTCAGGATGAAAAGCAAGGTGTACCAATGGTACCTTGCTCAAACATGCCCACACGCCGATTCCTATGACCTGCAAAATTTCCACTGGGCAAGAGCTAACATGCATGAGGAAAGAGCTGGCTTCCTGCTGGCCACCCCAGGGATGAGGAGCAGAGCTGCACCCTCCTGTTTGACTGCTCCTCACCTCTTCCATTTGCACTCTGAGATCCCTCACAGGCATATAATTATTTCTGAGCCTTTCATTACTCTTCCAGATTTGGTCAATTGTATCTCAAGTGCCTGGAGGGTACTTGATAAGTGATAAGACAGGACAAACCAATGAGATATTTTTCTTCATAAACTGAGTTAAAAATGCTTCGTCTCTCCCCTCAATTGTACCAGCAGCAAAACCTTGCTCCCACAAGTAGTGCCTGTTACTTCAGAAGTGACTGATGGCATAAAGGAGAACAAAGTTCAAAAGCAGTCTCATAGTTCCCTCATCTGTCAATCAACCGATGGTGCAATACTGCACACAAGACAGGACATAATTTTCTAGGTCGAGTTACCTGGTTTTTGGTCATGGTATGTTCTTGTTGGCATTCAGCCTGAGATACTGCGAAACAGGAATACAAAAGTAACCCCCTTTCTTTCAATTAAGGGGTTAATAGAAAAAATAAACCAAATACATTAAATACTGATAAAGCCCAAACCATTAAGAGGTGGTTACTATTTTGGCAGAGTAAGACTCAGGGAATAAACTACTGCTAACAAACAGGCCATTGAGAAAGATGTCAGGGGCAGACTGGAGACGTGCCTGCCTGCAGTGAGCGAGGAGGATCCCGCAGTAGAAACAGCCCCCAGAAAGAGAGGGCTCCATGTCTACCCAAATCGTGTTGCTCCAAGGAGCCTGAGAAAGGTGCTGTATCATTTCCCATCTTGAAAATATCCCCTCCATGTCTGTCTGTGGTTGTGGTCTGTCATCTACCTCTGTGCACATCACCTTCCCTACTCATAAAACACCTTCAGTTTCCCAAAGCTCTCCCCAGCTGATGGCTGCTCTTCCCAAGCAGCCATCCTCCAGCCATGCAGAGGGAAGGGACTGCAGGGGAGGAGCAGCTGTGGAAAATTCCCTGGTGGGAATGGACACACTGCTTGAGAAGTGTATCTCTGATCCAGAGGGGAAGATTTTCCAAGTCACACAGGTTTCCTCAAAAGAAAGCATGAAAAGCCCCAAAGCAACAGAGTAAAAAGCCCACACAAGCAACACCACAGCTGCTATGCCAGGCAGAAAATTGAGTGATTGTCTGGAGATGGGGAGGAGGCCATGCCCTCCTGTGCTCCAGCTCCCAGATGTCTCCACCGGCCTATGACCTGTTTTGCCTTCATTGACTTTTGTTCAGTGTATAGCTGGTTTAGTGAGTAAGCACGGGAGAAGCATCAATGGTCTGGAAGTGCCCAAGGACAGGTGACAAGCAAGCCAGATGGTGTCCTAGCTCCATGTGACCTTGGCCAAATCTCTCTGCCTCTCTCTGAAGCTTCGTAATCAGTGAAGCAGGGACAGTAACTCCTCACTGCCTTCTGGTGACTGAGAGATTTTAACTGGTTAGCACTTTCTGTGCCTTCAGATCCCTCTGAGTAGCACTAAATAAACAAGTTTTATTGGCATTTCTTTTAGCTGGTGTTCATAAGCACTCTTCCTCCCGAGCCCAGAGAAACGCAAGACTTAACAGTCCCTGTTACCACTCCAGACTGATCAGTGATCAGTCAACCATGTGATCAGTGTCCCTGCAACCATAGTCACGATATCACAGCCACTAGTCTCTGGGGAGACCCATAATGAGCTTCATGCGTTAGGCCCAGTGGTAGAGTAAAATACAATTACCAAGTTCTGTGTGCACCTCAAATATGAGGTTTATTATGTAGAGGAGTTTTGTGTTGGATATGATCATTTCCCAGGTTGTGATCTGGCTTAGCATGCAGGCTTAGGAGCAACTGCATCAACACAGCAGTGGGAATGATTGATCAGGGCTCCTTCTAGTCCCAGCTTGCCGCTGAAATCAGCTCATCATGAAGGTATTTCCTGAAGTACTTGCCTATTAGTTGTTTGGAGCCTTTTGCTGAGTATGCACAGTTTATCAAACAGCTACAACTTAAACAAATATTTGATTCTTTTGGATGCTTCTTCACAACTATATGATACATGTGTGACAAGTTTGCAGTCCTCTTGCTCGTCAAGTTACACCAAAATCTGGATGGTTTTGACTTTCCCCAGAGGCCCTACAGCTGACACTGACCACCAGCAGGCATGTTCAGGCTTTCTGAATTTTGCTCCTTTTAGCACTCACTGGCTTATCAAACAGGAGCTTATAACACAACCAACTCCCAAATGCTCCCGTCTTATCTATTTGCAGGATCCCTGTGACAGCACATGGCAGCTCCAGCTGGCTGGCCCCAGCTGTGCTCATGGGGGTAGTGCAGATACAGGGAATTTGGGGTGGTTTGCCCAGGGTGAAGAGGATGTGACCCATGATGGCACAGGGAGAGCAGACTGGCCCCAAAACACCTTCCCCAGGTGCAGCACAGTACCCTGCGCCTGCTCCAGGGTACACACGACAGCATGTCAGCACAGCCATGCCTCATACCCTAGTGACAGTGGCATTTAAGAGCTCTAAACTCAGGAGCAACCTGTTTTCCTTTCACAGTGCAATTAATTTGCAGCACATGGTATTTGGGATCAAAGCCCAGCACTGCTACACAAAGCAGTTTAAGTTGCTCAGCTCTCCTCCTTATCAAAGATTGGGTTAACACAGCCATGAGCTATCACCAAGACAGCCAGGGGCACGTGTACAACAGCACCTTCCAGAGAAAACCTGTTCCTCAGGCTCACAAAACTTCTCCTCTGATTAAAAAGTGAATTCGGCCTTATGCCATTAACCCAGCAGGCACCAGGGATTTGCTTCTTTCTGTCAAAGGCACCCAGACAACTCTGCAGCATGTTTGGAGAAGCTGCCCCAGACCAAATGCTCACACTGCAGCCATCAGCTTTGGATGAGACGCTGACTCTGAAGGCTACCAACGGATGAGAAGGCAGCAGTCTTTATTCCCATCAGCATCTGTCCTAAGTGAATGTGCACTCTCATCATAAAGCCTGAAAACTAAATCCATGGGGAAACGTGCACAAAAAGGCTGAACAGATAATCCCATCAGTCCACTTAAAAGGGAATCTGAGTCAACAAATCTAATAAACTGGGGTCAGTGGACCACGCAGATGACAGAGGAACCTCTCACTGCTGTATTATGCTCTGCAGTCCCTTGAGGTTGTACAGGCAGTTTTGATGCAATAAACTGGCTCTCTAGACACAGGATTTCACCACTAGATGTCAATGGCATCTGAGCTTTTGAAAGGGAAGATATTGCCAAGAGCAGGTTAGCTGCTGGAAAAGTTTGTTGTAGCTGGCAGCAGCTTTTGCTACAACCAACTATAGCCAGCTAAGCCCTTTGCTTAGTCAAAATACTTGGCAAAATCTTTGCAAAGATGCTCCCCATAAGAACCCTGCCTGTCTTTTAGTAACATCTGGCTCTGGCAGTTTTGTGTCTAGTTATTTCTGGGTACTGATAGCTACCATTGCCATGTTACTATCTCTCAATGTCCTCTGAAAATCTTAACATTTAGCCTAAGTCTTTCCTCACTTGCACTTGTACAAAGCCAGATCAAGTTCCCCGGAATCACTCAAATTGCTCCGAGGATTAATTCAAGTTAACAAAATGCAGGACATTAAATTTGATTGGCTAAACTACATTATACCCGTCAGCAGAAACTCTTATTTACAAGTCAAGTGAATTATGTAACTTCAAATGAAATTATTCTCATAAAATAAACACTAAACAAGGGTGTCTAAATGCATTTTAGACACATGTGAGTTTTCTGCAAATTTCCATGTTGTTTTCCCCTAGCAGAGGCAGAACAGGGAGGACTGTTATGTTGGACCTGTTCAAATCATTCCCAGTCATGTCCTGTGCCTCTCTGCTTTCTCTCACCATCACTTCATCATCTACTTGCACTTACAAAGTGGCCTCCAACCAATAACGTGCACTGAAGCTGGAGCATGTAGCTGTAGCCTCAAGCCAAGGTCAATGCTGGCAGTTAGCATGAACTCCAAAAGTTTTCACCCTTGCGAGTGTGACAGGGCACCCACCACCCAGCAGCCCTGCATCCTCCTCTTCTGGCACTGCACCATGACCGGAGGTGCTGGCCTTGTATGAAGCCCAGTATCAGTAGCAGATAAAGCAGTTTGCAATTATTTGCTGCTTTAAAGTATTTACAATTGGATTCAGTGAGTACATTCAGTTTTGTAGTGTAGCCAGGGTCTCAGCCTGACAGCAGTTTGAGCACCTGGAGCTCTTAAAACCAAAATCAATAGAAAGTCAACTTGACTTCACACAGTCTTGGTGAATGAAAGGGAGAGACGCTCTTATGACGGCAGCTGGCCTTGTTTTGATGGTAGTTTTCCCAAGTTGCTTGTAACTTAAAGACTTCAAACTTTTGAGGGATTGCTGGCTGAAGGACTGTCAGCTGGAGCTGCTGAGCCAAATTCCTCAGCAGACACTTGACTGTACTGCAGTCACTCCCACCGACAGGTACACTTGGCTGTGGGCAAGCCCCCACAGGAATCAGGCCCACATGGCCTCAGTAGCAGCTTAATTGCTTATGAAGCAACACAAACCTTCACCTAGCCTTACAGAGAGCTCTCACAAGCGTTTGTCAAAAACCTGTATAACTTACCAGAGAAGTGCTTGATGTGGGGTTTGATCCTCACCATCCTTTGCCATTTCTAGGTCTGAATCACCCCTATTTACATTTGCTGGTAAATTCATCTCCAGCAAGGCACAGCTCTGCACTTTTAAGCCATCTGTCCCAGCTGGCAGTACTTCTCTCCAGGGGCACTTCACCACTTAAGTTGAATGGGTAAGTTCTGCCGGTGTCACTCCTCCCTGTTAAGTAACGCTCCTGTCTAACTGATTTCCTTGCTGAGGCAGCTCCACACTTAGTAGGGTCAAAGAGAGCAGGACTTTTCCTTTCCTTTTTTTAAGTTGGTTTTTTGGTTTGCCTTTTTTATTGTTGCAGTGCTATTTACCTCATGCCTAATTATTGCAGTTTACAAAAAGAGTTTGCCATTGCTAACCATTTTTCTTTATAACCTTACCCGGAGCACTAGCAGTCGCTCTGAACCAGCTCTTCCTGCTGCTGTGGACCAGAAAGGACTTGCACTGGTGACACCAACAGGAGGAGACCAAGACAAAAAGCAGCTCAAGTTTTAGAAGCACTGACAACTTTCTTTAAGAAAACCTGCTCCAAAGACCACACAATCTAGAACACATCTCCTTGCACAAACCATCATTTAAGATCCACCTACCTGAGTCGGGCTATCCCCGTGGTTATCCCTCAGTGTGGTTTAACTCACCTGGTTCTGCTTAAAAACATCTTCATGTCTTGGCCATGTACTTCTCTAAACTTACACCACTAAATCCACATTTTCATGCTAAGAAGGGTAAAGTAAGTTTGGTTTTCTGAACAAATTGAATTCTAAACCATGCTGTTTCACTATTTCCTAGTGCCCCCAGGACTGCTCTGACTCCCTACTACAGAGAGCTAAAACCTTATGGAGAGGAACCAATAGCACCAAGACCATACAGAGCACTAAAGCCAGCCCAGAAACAGTCCTACTTGCAAACCTAGCACTATCCACTTCTCCCTGAAAAGGAACAATTTAAACAGGCAAATATCCAGGTGCAGCCAATCAGACCCATGCAGAGAACACAAAGGAAGAGCTTCCCTATCACCTGCTGGGTTTATGTGACCTCTCGAATGGCTCTTCTCTCTCCTGACCCCAAAATGAGGCTCTTCCCAGGTTTTGACTGCATAGTTTCTCTAAGATTGTTGTGTTTTTCTCAGTGGGGCAGTAAGGACAAGAACTGCCTCTATCCTGAGGAAGTGAGACCTGGAAAGGGTCAGCAGCACACTTTAGAGGAAAGGATGCTTTCCAAGGCTTTCTAGATCATGCTCCTTTCCCTCCTTCCATAGTCTGCCTGGGATAGGAGAGGGGTGGAACAAACACGCTAAATCACAGCCAGTTCCCAAAATGCGTTGATTTGCAAAGAGTATGAGATGCTCTGTGCAAAGATCCTGGTGCCTTTACAAATAAGTGTCAGTACAGACCTCCTGGGGGGACAAACTTCAAAAGTTGTTCACTTGGCCCACCTCCGCAGGCCACTCCAGTTCTCCAGATTTTATATTAGCTGCGCTGCACAATTCTTTTAACTCTGATATAACTGCAGGTATTTCATGGTATTATTGTAGCCACACATGTAGGGAGCCGTCACACAACTCACCAGTGTGGAAGAGTGGTCATTGTAAGTGTAGAGCTAGACAGTACTTAAACAAGACTTACCTTTGGGTTTTGCTGTGTGTGTAACTCAGCTGCCACCCCCATGGCAGAAGAGAGCAGGACTCCAGGGAAGATGTTCTGTGTGGCATGAAAGCTTGCTGGGATGTGAAGCACAGCAAATATTCAGGAGGTTTGTTTTTTCAGGCTGAGTGGGTTTTTTTTCCACTGAGAAAAGGGAAGTACCTCTACATAGGGCAGAGCAGTTGCCCCCATGTATGTCGGTCCCACTCTGCACAGAGGGCTGTGCTGGCCCCAGAGCAAACAGCCCCCAGCTGCTGTCTCTCACCTTCACACAGCTCCCGCAGGAACGGCTCATAGCAGGCCCCTCTAACCACTTCAGTTAAAATTCATGGAGTTAATTGAGCAGCTTAAACTGCAGGTCTTTGCCAATAAAGCTCCTTTTGATTTACAGGAACAGAGACCTTTTCTGAATAATTTAGCATGATGGTCTGAAGGGACAACATCTGGAGTTGTCCTCTTCTGGTGGCTCTTCTAGCAGCACAGCTGGAGCTGTAAGGCAGCTATCCCCAGCTCTGCACCTTCCCATTTGCAAATTGTCTTAGAAGTGCCATCGCTGTAGCTTCTTGTGACAACCTCCCAGTAAGGCTAAAGGATGGAAAGACAGCCCTTCAGTGCAAAGTTAGCTGCTTGCATGCACCCACATGTGGCTTGAAGTAATCCCGCTGACCAACTGCAACAGGTTAGCAGGCTCTCCCCAGGTCTCCTTCTGGGCTACAGTGTGGGGAGCAACGATCTCCAATGAAGGGACAGTGATGAACAGCTGGGAATATAAATTCTTCAGCTTGCAGTGCTGGATTTGGAAAAGGATGTCTGGCTATAAAGTACCTTTAAACATCATTACAGACCTGTGTCAACAATTTGGGCTTGTACTGCTTAAATTATTCCAGGTAAAATTCTCCCCACCTGTATATTAATACTGCCACAAACACACTGTAGGTCAGACTTAAGACTATTTAAGGTGCAGGGACTTAGAAGATTAAGTCCTGCTTATTTGTAGAGCACTTTGAACAGACATCATGCTGTAAGCACCAAGTGTAATTTCTGTGTGAAATAGCCAGGTTTGGCTTAGCGGTTCCCAGGGTTTGCAAGTGGAAAGGGTGGAAGGACAGGACAAGCCTCAGCTGCATTACAGAGCACTCGCAGCCCATTACGGCTTCTGCCTTCCCCACTGCAGGCCAGATGAGAGAAGGGAAAGGAAACCACACCGCAGGGATGCCCGATGACAGGGAAAAGCATTTGCTGCCCTCAGTAAGAGGATCAAGTGACAACAAGCAGACTCCAGAGGATATGAAGATAGATTTACTCCTCTCCCACAGGGACTTCTCATGGTGGCTCCAGGCCCCTCTTAGACTGTGCTGTGATGACAAGGCACAGCTGAGACCCCATTAACATCATCCATCCTTCTGAAACATCGGTACCAGGGAGTCCCGCTGACCAGGAGGACAAGCAGCTCTGAATGGCGTCAGGCTCCTGAGCCTCTACGTGGGTCTGCATCCACCTCGCAGACACAGTGAGGGTTTGCAGAACTGAATGACTGTAAGTAAAATATTTCAGATAGGAACAGTAAGTACATGTGATAAGCATGAAGGCACAGAGCCCAGTCTTCATTAAGGTAGTTTTTATATTTTTAAAAGCAATATTAAAAACCACTGGAAAATGCAAGATAAATGTAACAGTTGCTTCTACAAGTTTTAACCTTGTATTGCTTGGCCATTTTGACATATAAATTATTGCTTACTAGCTCTCATAAATACACAACACGATAATATGTACAGAGGGAGACAGACATGAAATATGAAAAGGAAAACATTGGCAACATTGATTCTGGTAAATCAGATTATTTCATACATACCAGGTCTCATAATGGTGGATAACTACTAGCTGTAGTCCCTGAGAAGTTAGGTAAATACCTTGATTTGGGGTTTTCTATTTTATTACTTTTAATGCAAGCTGACAGCATTACGGCACTCAGAGAGAACGGTACAGGCAGGTGTTCTTACCTCAGCTCATTGACTTCATCTCAGTATTTAACAGTATATAAGATGACAATAAATAGGCTATGTAAATAAATATTACTCTGCTAAAATGTTTAGTATTTACATCTTTCTTTGTAATTTTACATCAGCACATGTCTTATTTCTGGTAACACCTTTTTTTTGCCACTGTCATGCAAATGCAAATTATTTCTGTCTGAGATGGGGCTAGAATCAAAAAGCTGTGTCATAGAAACATCTAAATTTGATGCAACAAAATCCCACATCAAAGAGGTATAGAGACACCCAGCTTTTTCCTTTGTTTTAATTATTCCTCCTAGCTACTAAAGAAAATAGGCAGGGCATTTAACCCCAGGTGTGATTGTGATACACTAACTTACAAGACTCATGGATTTTATCCTATGTAACATAACTGCACTACTGAAAGATTTTTTTTAAAAATCACACCATATTACCAGTGCTGGATCCTGGCAGAGGCTGTATAGTGGGCCCCTTCCCTTTCACAGGGTTTACTTCTAGTTCTCTTCCCAACCACCATACCTTCAAACTGCTTGTCAGTCTGCAGCCCAACTCTGCAGTACTTCACGTGTTGAATGAAGACTCTGAAGGGCCTTTTTTCATTAGACTTATTAGCTACAGATTTGGGCTATTTGCCTTTCCTTTATGGTAACAGTTATAAGGTCCATATTTTCAGTGTGAAATTGAGGCATCCACGTTGGCCCTTCGCACCGGAAATTCATATCCAAGTTATACAGGCCACTATGAAAAATAGTTTGTGAAGTTTCAAACAACAGTCTAATTAGCCACAACACAGATAATGTGGTTAATGCTGGCTATGTGCCTTCAAACTGATTTTATGCCAGCTGCAAGGGGTAGACAACACTTCATTTAGCATAACGTTACAGCGGTGCAGATAGCCAATCCCTCAGCTGGCTTGAAGCCTACTGGTACAAGTTAACCCACCCATTTACTTCAACCAGTTTGAACTGGCAGAGTGAGGAGCCTTCAAGGTGGCTCCAGCATGCTTTCAAATCAAAGCCTGAGTGCAGAGTCATCTTTCTTCTTCAGGGTTTTTGTTTCAATGTTGTTGTTTCTTTCTTTTTATCCCTTTTTTCATTTCCTTGTCTTTTATTCTTCTATGGCACCGCTGCTGCTGCTTCATCAGCAGTAACTACCACAACTATCACAGAGCCAAATGCAGTGAACTGAGAAACAGCCTCACTTTCTCACCCTGAACACCTTCGCATGCTCCCTCTCCCACAGATTTAAAGAGAACAACTTGTGGACTAGAATGCTACACCACAGGAGCTAAAGCATGTAGGCTGGTCTACATACAGGCTCCTAAAAATAATGCCACAGCAAAAAAAATTTCACAAGGGGGAGCTCAAAACCCAGCAAACCACCCAGGTAATGAGTCTACGGTGAGGATTCAGGGAGTCCCGTAGCCAGAGGAAGAACTGCAATAACACAAGCAGCAAATTGTAGCTGGTTGGTGTTCTTACACTGTAAAAAGGAGCCCACCACAGCTAGTATCCTCATCTAAACAGTTTTGGTCTGTTTGCACAAAAGGGTTATTTACAATATGTGCAGTCACATCTATAGAACATAGGAAATTTTTACTCCATGGCCAGCAAGAGTTTATTTTTTTTTCTTTTTACTGGGTAAAAACATTTTTTTGTAAAAAAAAAAAAATCGTATAGTATTTGATAATAACAAAGTACAAGCAAATACACTTTTGAAACATCTGTTTCCTTTACAATAGATCTATACAATATTTCACAGATGGGAAAACCGAATGCATTCTACAGATTCCCCCACAGACTCCTTGTTAAAGCTGCTTTAAATCCCTTTAAACCAGAGATAACACAATGATGAAGAGCATGCTACTTCAGTATTCCCACATTTCAGTAAAGGAGCATTTTCTTGGAAGTCTTCCTCATGTGGAAAATATACAATAGAGATGGAAAAGCAATGCAGTGTGTCCTCCCTGCTCCACAAAGGGACAATTGCTGTGAGTCAGTGTACAAACTCATGCCAGACTGCGTAGCACACTGCACGCTGCCTGTAGCATTCACTAGATTATTTCAGGGCAACTTCTCAGCACTGAAAAACAGAGTTACAGTGGTGGTGTTTAGATGTAGGTCAACTGTTGACAAGACTTTAGAAATGCTGCCTCAGTACATGCCAAGAAGTAGTACTTCTAGCTACATGGGAATTGGCTAGGGGAGGCATGGGAGAGGGACAGAAGCAGTAAAGGTTCCCTGATGCTGAGAGCCCGGTGTGTATGCAGGTACTTACACACTGGTAACTTCTAAGGTGTACCCTTTTGTTCTTTAAAAATTAGAAGCGTGTGCAAGTTAGGTGAAGTTTTACCTGCTGAAACAGTAGTTCCAGGACATGAGTTAGGAATGTAGGTAGATCTGGGCATTGCCTCTGAATAGACACCAAGGAGGCCGTAATCCAAGCAGAAAACAAAGCTCCTGCTATAATAACACATTAACTGCAGAAGCTGGTGCTAAATCTGGCATAACTGAAAAGGATGAAAATAACATGTTTTCAGTGTATAAACAACTGTTTCCATAAATTGCAACAAAAGTGGATTGGGTCTTACAGTGTGTTTTATAAAGCAGATTCTTGAGGGGCCATAACAGCGTGAACTGTTAACTGCTGACCTGTACATCACGACGCACTCTTAAGTTTCACCTGGTGCGCTGTCTTTTCATATTCCCATTACTGGTTGTCCACATTTATCTCAAATAAGGTGCTCCAGTTGACTCAGGGGAGCTGCACGGATTGCACAGTATTTTTGGCAACAATACTTTGGCAGCCTTGAATTAGTGAGGTACGTACTGTGGTGAACTGAGAATCAATCCCTTTGTGGCGTGTTGCTTGCTGAAATGTTTTGCTGCTGTGACACAACAATCCCTTTCATTCTAATACTGGCAGAATCTGCATTGAAAGCTACACTGGACCAAACAATATTTTCGCAGAAACCAAGCTCCTGAGCTCAAAGGATGCTGATCCACTCCCTCTTGTGCTGGTGACCAGCAGGGATGGCACCAAGCTTGTGCTGCAACTCTGTGAGCAGCTCCTTTGTTGGCTCTTGCCTGATTCTCCTGCACATGTTGTGTGAGCTACTGATAAAACTCAGTAAACTGTTCTTATATAGGGAAGCAACATGCTTGGCATAAACATTCACTTAATTCAAAGTGCTGCAGTTACAAGGTTAAATGAAGCTGTGTACGCTCACATTCGCGGCTCTATCCTGTGAGAAAGCTCAAACAGAGCTTGCTGGTTGTCGATGACATGCAGGTGATGGACATATGGCTTCAGCTCATGATGCTCTTTTGAGGGAACTTCATTGCCTGCAAGACAGGAGAAAGGAGATGGGTCAGAAAGCTATGTCCTGCCGGCTTCTCTGTCCTGTGCACTGCAAAGCCGCTGGTGTGCCAACCTGCCAGGTGCTACATAGTCACAGAAAGGATAGCCAGCGCTCCAAAGGACTTGCTTAAGTGCAGTGCATGAGGTAACAGCTAGATACGGAAAAAGGAAGAAGAAAGAAAGAAGCAGGCAGTGCTGGGCAGCCAGTGTGCACAAAGGAGGGACAAGCGGATGGCCAGAAGCTGACTCTTCCCAAGTGGAAGGTTTACTCCTGATGGCAGTACAGGCAGTCTGCCCTCTGCAAGGGTGGTTCAAGGTTTCCTTTGTGCCGCTTTGGCAGCACAACGGGACCTTGAGCAGGGGTGGCTGACCAGGTCTGCAACTTTTAAACAACCTTAACATAAGTATACAAGACAGCAGGACCCAGATAATTTCCTTCAAAGCAGGTGAAAGATGACAGCACAGCAGACAGGTAGGAAAGCTCTTCAAAGCTGCTCTGACAGGCTCCCATGTTTTGATCTGTTATGCTTTTGATTTCTGATCTAGTAACAGAGACAAGAGTCATGCTGTCATTTCATGGGAGTTTACACAGCAAGAGGAATTAGCTGTGTAACAGACAAGTTGAATGGTGGCTTGAACAGCAGATGTTTTCTGTTACAAGCTTTATGCCTGACATTGACTTGTAGGAACTCGCCGCCTGTGAAACTCTTCAGCATGGTTGGTGACCAGCAGAAGTGGAAAAGAAAAAGCTAAGCCTATGGCCACAAGACCCACCAAGCCAGGCAGAAAAAGCAATGAGATACATTTCCCACATGTTGCTGACTGCTGACAAACGAGCAAAGGTTGGAGAGCTCCATTCTAGTCCATGTCCCCAAGGAATTTTTAATAACATTACCATAAATTAAAAAAGAAAACCCCTCAAAATTCCCTGAAACAATCAGCTTAACTTGTACACTCCCTCCCTCTCCTTGTTTCATTGTCATCCTTTTCTCCACGCTTGCCAGCTACACAAGCTTTCCAGGAACCTACCATCCCACTTGTTTCTGAAGAGTGCTGTATGATGCTGTGCAGGTAATGGGGGATGTCAATGCAGCCACTTCTGCATGTGGCTACTAACAGGGCTGCTGGGCAGGTAGTTTTAGGAGCTATTTCTGAGCAGCTATCAACCTTGAAAAATGTGGGAGAGAACAGTACAAAATTGTAAATTTGTATTGGGATACAGAGATGACCTTTTCCTTCTGAGGGAACAGAACTCCAGCAGCTGTACTAAATGCACTGAAAAACATTCGTATTTCTCATTAACACCTTGTTGTGGTTTATAAAGCCACAGGGGCAGTTTTTGTTAAACACCTGGTGGGCTGAGGCAGGGACAGGGAGGGTTTCACTCAACACTTAGGGTCACGGGCAAGAAATCCACACGACTTGGGAAGAACAAAAAAACCAATTAAATTTATTAACTATTTACAACAAAGAAGCAAGATACTGAGAGAGAGAAACCACATCTTAAAAAAGGCACTGCTCCCCACCCCTCCCTTCTTCCCAAAGCCCAAAGGCTTTGTTCTGTACCTTGAAGCACAGGGGGGCAGGGAATGGGGGGTGC
>NW_010124484.1:0-567 GCF_000699245.1 Pterocles gutturalis
ACCCATGGGTGCCACCACCCCAAAATGGCCCCTGAAGGTCATCACATGGGTTATGGATCTCACCAGGGTTCGTGGGTGGTCATTTTGGGAGGTGGGTGGCCACCAACAGTCTCCAGTTGGGCTACTGGACTTCAGCAGGTGGCCACCACCCACCATGGTGGCCACTGCCCCACCCATGGGTGCCGCCACCCCAAAGTGGCTCCTGAGGGTCATGACGTGGGTTATGGATTTCACCAGGGTTCGTGGGTGGTCATTTTGGGAGGTGGGTGGCCACCAACAGTCTCCAGTTGGGCTACTGGACTTCAGCAGGTGGCCACCACCCACCATGGTGGCCACTGCCCCACCCATGGGTGCCGCCACCCCAAAGTGGCTCCTGAGGGTCATGACGTGGGTTATGGATTTCACCAGGGTTCGTGGGTGGTCATTTTGGGAGGTGGGTGGCCACCAACAGTCTCCAGTTGGGCTACTGGACTTCAGCAGGTGGCCACCACCCACCATGGTGGCCACTGCCCCACCCATGGGTGCCGCCACCCCAAAGTGGCTCCTGAGGGTCATGACGTGGGTTAT
>NW_010124485.1:0-418 GCF_000699245.1 Pterocles gutturalis
CATCCCCGTGCTGCTGCTGAACAGCTCCGGCTGGGGCTTAAAAAAAAATATCTATTTATATATATATCTTTTTAAAAGGGGTTTTTCCTAAGGCAGGCTGGAGGCGAGGCGGAGAGGAGCGGGCAGCCTTCCTTCCCCTCCGATTTTGGGCTGCTGCGAAGCAGGCCGGCATTGCTGCTGCGCTCCCCGCGCAGCACAATTATTTGATCTGCAGATGTAAGAGGAATTTATTGTAACAACAAATATAGTGATGTCAAAACCCAGCCTTGGATTAAAGCCGGCAGCCAAAGGGGAAGTGTATTAATTTCAAACAGCATCAGAGGCCAGTGCCTATTAGGACGAGCTATTCTTCAGGCCCCCCCATCAGAATTAATCATTGGGAGTTAATTTGAAGCTCAGACAAGTTGCTGTTAATTTA
>NW_010124485.1:440-689 GCF_000699245.1 Pterocles gutturalis
CTGTTAATTTAGTGCGGGGAGGACGGGATGGAATAAAAAGCAGAGGTGCTGGCCGGGCCTCCTGGGTCTCGTTAATCAGCGAGCTGAGACGGCCTGGCTTGATTACAATTTGCAAAAAAATTCATTAGAGCCCGGGCGATTGACAATTTTTCTCTCTGCCTGTGATCTGACTCATTAGGCAGCCAAATGAAAGCCATGATGATGGTGATGATGACAGCTATCAACCCCCTCGCTTGTTTATTTCCTTCT
>NW_010124486.1:0-536 GCF_000699245.1 Pterocles gutturalis
CCTCTGTGGCATTGAGCACAGCCCCTTGTGAGGGCCCTTCTGGGCCCTTTCGGGACTCCACTCTTGCCTGTTGCTCTTCTGTCTCCAAGTCACCACGTGTGCCCCAGCTCTCTCGGGGTCTCTTGTCCAGGGCAGGTTTGCAGCAGGAGCGAGCTCTGCTCTTCCCTTGGCTCCAGTTCCCCAGCAGGGGTTCTTGCTTGTGCAAAACCGCCTGTGCTTGGACAGGCTGCAGGCTTTGTCATCGAGCGCTGCCACTCTCCAGCTCTCCTCACAGGCAATACAAGCACCGGGCAGGCACGAGAGCGCTTTTTATGCACCACTGGCCAAGAAGCACAGCGGCAGAGCAAGTTCTGGGAGGCAAAAAGTGTGATTGTCATCGATATGTGTCATACCTTGGAAAATACCCCATGGTAGCACAGATCTCTTCTTCCGTCTTCTATGCATGGTCTATCCTGATCCTCAGGATAACATCTGATCCTCAGAAAACAGCAGAAAACAAAACCAAAACAAAACAGGACAAAACAAAATAAAATCCT
>NW_010124487.1:0-3340 GCF_000699245.1 Pterocles gutturalis
GGATTGTGGTTTCGGGACTCTTCCTGCTCCGAGCACGGGCTGAGCCTTGGTCATGGGGTGGTGAGCAGTGTCACTGGGTGTCACTCATTTGCATATATTACTATTATAATTATTTTCAATATTATTGTAGTTTAGTTATTAAATTGTTCTTATCTCAACCCACAAGCCTCCTTTTTCTTTTACCCATTTAATTCTCCCCCCATTCCCAGGACAGGGGAGGGTGAGTGAGCAGGAAGGGAAGGTAATTACTGACTACATGAACAAACTTTCCCTGTTTCTGTTCAGCATGCAGAAATCTCCTCCTTTAACCCTTTAGTGTAACGTTAGGTAACATGTCACCTTGTGTGCCACTGTCCTTTGTGTTCTCGGGGGTATCCAAGCAGGAGATATCCAAGCTCTCCCTCCAGAAATGAAACAAGTCATCCCTGCGCCGAAGACAGACACTGAATTTCCCCTTAGCTGCTCTTAGCTTTCACCTGCAGCTTCTGTAAACCTCTTTCACTTCGTGCAAGCAGCGCTTGGCTCTCCAAAGGTTGGCTCATGCCCAGAGGGGTTTGCACAACCTTGCATGCTGCTTCTTGCAAACCCCTCCTTTGCCTTTTTGCAGCCTTGCCCTCCCCGCTCCAGCCCTGGAGGCACCGGTTTGCTGCCCCGCTCCCCTTCCCCTGCACCCGCTCTCCGACCCCATGGGCTGGCTTCCCCCTGAGCTCAACCACCAGGTCCAGGAAGCCCTTTTCCCAGTGCTGGTGCTGTACAACGTGAGCCAGACCTTGGAGCAGCCCGGTGCTCTGGGGCACGTGGGCTGAGCACGGGGCTCTTTGCCTCTCCCAGCTGCACGGGCCGGATCGATCCTCCCAGCCCGGTTTGTGCACAGGTTGCACAGAGGTGCTGGGCGCAGGGATTCACCCCACATCATCCAAGCCCAGATCTTCTCCACCACTCCAGACTCCCCGTGCTAAAATCCAGGTTTCGGTATCTCCATCTGGACACGGTGGATTGACCTTCCACTGATTGACTGAGTAAGAAGATGCTCAGCGAGTGTCTTAATTACAGCGTTATCTTCATGGCTCATTAGCAGACCCAGGAAGGTATTTAGCAGCGGCGAGGACTCAGTGTTGCCGCACCCTCACCGCTCTGCCCCGGGGTTGCACAGCACCTTCCTTCGGTCTTCTGCAGAGCAAACAGACGAGAGCCCCGGCACAGCGTGTGCGAGGTCTGGGAGACAGGCGGCAGTGACATTGGGGTACGTGTGTCCCTGGGTGCATTCCTGGGGTGCACTGTGAGCAGCAGGGTGTATAAAAAAGCACGGAGCTGGACGTTGACCTGCTGCAGGAGCTGGTGAAGGTGGTGTGCTGCAGGGACCTCTCCAACGCTGGGATCCTGGTGGCTTTGCAAAGAAGGAATAGTCTTAAAAGAATTCTTCTTCTAGCTTGTCCCAAAGATTGTTTCCATGGCGATAACCACACATCCACGCCCCGCTCCTTTGTCTAAGTTGTTCGTTAGTCTTATTTGTCACATGCTGTGAAAACAAAATCATGGGGTAAAATGCAAAGAGATTTTAAGATAATGAAAGGTTATTGCCTTCCGCTGTTCCTCTTTGTGCACAGAGGCAGCGTGCGACCGGAGCCAGCCCCGCCAAGGAATTTCCATTGCAAACGAGCTCCGAATCCCACCGAAGCTTCTACACGCTTTGGAGGGTGTCGGAGGTCGAGCAGAACACGTCTGGCTGCGTTCGTGGAAGAAGTTCTGGAAGCGCTGTACAGGAGGTGTTGTTAAATGGAAAAAAAAATAAATTGACAGTTTCCTTCACTAAATAAAATAAAGTGTGTGGGTAAGACTCTGCCCGCCCCACGCCAGCGTGCTGGCACATCAGCTGTCCTGCCTTAAGCGCTGTTCAGAGTCTGTCCGAAAGCAAACAGTGTCCTCGAAGTGTAAAGAAACACCACAGGTGCTCCTGCTCCAGCACGGGCTAAAGGATTTCAGCAGCAACCCTGTCTGCCATGGTGCATTCAAACAGAGCTTAAAAGATGCGCTTCACCTGCTAGAGTAAAAAAAAAAAAAATCACATTGCAATTATTATCTCATTCCAGATCAGCTGCTGTGCCCGGACTGCGAAACCCTTTCTGTCCGGCGGCCCGATGCCCGGCTGGGTTGTTCCCCTGGCAGCCCCCTGCCCGGGGCTGGGGGTTTGTGTATCGATTCGTGGTCAGGAGCTGGCTCCTCTGAAGCCCCTGCTGCAGGAAGGAGGAAATGAATTCTTAAAACCTCGGGAACAAACAGTCCGTGTGAGGAGATCCATCCCGCTGACGTCAACGGAAACGTTTCCATCGGCTTCGGCAGGAGCAGAATTAATCCAAATAGAGCAGCTATCGGCGCAAGGGGTAACCTCACAGAACTGCAGCTGAAGGGGGAAAGCTGTGCCTGTTAACGATGAATTAAGAGACTGTCGATGGGATTTCTCTTTTTGGGGGGAAAACAGCTGTGGGGGCTGCTGGCTGTGGATGGGGGCTGCTCGTGATGCCGGTCATGTCCCCTCCCCGTACAAAATTTCACCCACCAGCTCCCACCTCTGGAGCATCTCCCACCCTGCCCCAGGCAGAGGGGACAAGGAGACCCAGAAATCACCACCGGTCCGTCATTTCCCTAATTAGAAGCCATCAGCTAATGAGATATCATCCAAGCTAAATATTAGGAGTCGCATAATAATTATATCGATGAAATCAACAACAATTTAACAGCAAAGGTTAATTACATTTATTTAAAAATCGGATAGACAAAATGATGCTCAAACAGTCGGGCAGACTAATTGGAAGCTAACGTTGCTCCTAAATTGAATTTCAAATGAATTTTACATCCATAGTTCATTTTGCTAATTTCATTCCCTGTATCCTGTAATTTGTTGGCAGTGATTGATTACTTAAGTGAATGGTGTCTGTGTACCCGGACCACTGTGTCACAGAACCTGCCAAACACCGTCACGCTGTTCATAAACACGGTTCCTTCCACGGTTCCCTCTCCGTCTGGGTTTCGGAGGAGCAGGGACGCCGTGCCGGGGGGCGAAGGGCAGCTGAAAAGTTCCTAATTCAGGGTTTTTTTTAACAACAGGTTGAAAAAACCCATCCTGCGCTGCCGACAGCCGCCCCCCGCAGCCCTCCAGCAGCACCCACACGTGGCAGCACATCATCACCTCCGGATTTTGTTCTTCAAAGGATGAAAATTTCTCTACGGAGGGTTTGTCGGGGAATAAGTCACATGCAATATCCTGCGCGAGAGGTGCCGCAGCCCGGGTGCCCTCACCCAACCCTCCCCGGCCCCGCGGACCCCTGAGACCCCCACGCCC
>NW_010124488.1:0-30560 GCF_000699245.1 Pterocles gutturalis
TTTCTCTAAATAAATAGAATTGGCATGTAGCTGCTGCAAGAGGAGGGAAGAGCTGGGAGCAGGCTGTTTCCAAAAGCGAAGGGGAGCTCCATCCTTGTCTCTCTTCCCTTGGGCCTCACCCCCATGGTGATGCCACCCGTGTTTCCCCGACAAGCGCCCTGAGCCTCTGTCCTGGGAATATTGACAGTGCTTTCTGTTTTCATGGACATAATCTACACTTCGGTTTCTTCAGCTGCCAAACCCAGCCCCTGCCACTTTCTTCTCCACGGGACATCGGCCACAGCCGCGCGCGTGCCAGCAGTGACCCCAGTCCTGGCTGTCTGTGCTGAAAAGAACAGTCCAAAGCCCAGTTTTCTTTTTTTTTCTTTCTTTTTTTTTCTTCTTTTTTTTTTTTTTTTTTTTTTTTCTTTTTCCAGTCATATGATGATCTGTTCATGTAAGCAGGCTGTCTTGACTGCAGGGATTTTTTGTTTCTCAGCAACAAGTGCTGACCATATTTATAGGCAATGCTGCAATTTTGTGGTAGGAAAGGTTTCAGTTATGCAGAAGTCATTGGTACCTGGATCCGTGCGCAAGAGCAGTTTGCATCTTGCATATAGTGCTTTGTGTGTATGCATATTTAATGTATATACCCATAGATCTTATTTCACGGTGAGGCAGCGTGTACAAGACACAGAAGCTGATGTGTAGGCTACGTAGTTTTTTTCCTAAAACAGATGCTGCAGTCCAACTGTGTCCCTAATGGTATAGATAGATCAGGGAACACAAGACATTGTGCTCTCCTGGTAAACTGACTTTCCTGAAACTAGGAAACCACCTAGCTAGGGATTAAATCCTGTCCTCTGACCCCTGTGAAGAACTTTGTTAGCAGTTTAGCAACAAAAAATGACCTATAGCTGAAAACACGGGCAGTAGGTTATGCCAGCTATTTCACAGCCATTTGAAGGATGTTCATTTGAGAACGAGATCTGTGCTAGCAACCCAAATCTAATGGCATTTCGATGTAGGTAAGTGGAGAATCATGATGTAAAAACACTTGTACTCTTTTTTTTTTTTATTTTTTATGCTGTTTAGATTCAATTTCTCCTATTAAAGCTATTTATATCTTTTACAGCTAAGAGACCATTGTGATTGATTGACCTGTCACAGACGGTGCAGAGAGATTCCCACAGCAGGTTTGTGACTTTTCTTTTAGTAACATGTAAGAGATTAATGAATGTAAAAGCACTACCAGAGCACTGAACTAAAAAAAAAATAAATATTATTCTTTTGTGTTCCAAAACACAAGAAAAAGCAGACTTCACATCGCAAGTAAATGGAAATTTCACAGTAATCCAAGACAATGTATCCTCTTGATACAGAGTTCATAGACAACGTGTGACATTCTGGCTGAGATTTTAGTGCCATGGACTTCTATAACATACTGGAAGGAGGCAAATTCTTGGACTTGGGTCAAAAAGCAGCTGCTTTTTGGTGAAGCTAGGAAGAAACTTTTCCAGAGGCAGATTATTCCATGGTTGCCTGTGATGGGGGTGTCCCGAATCTCTGAGGGAAATAGCTGGCAAGTCAGGTCCGGTGCATTGCACTGGGTTCTGCGTGGATGTCACCTGCAAGCTGGCAGTGCCAAGGGTGGGCAGGGAAGTTCAAGTGCACTCCAGCCCATGTGGGAATCTTTTTTGCCATGTCAGTTTAATACTAATATTTCCTTTTGGCAGTTTTACAGCAGAGTTAAGGTGACAGTTTTGCATTTTTCTTCAGCATTCAAGATAAAATTCTCTGTCATTATATTTATGAAGTGTGTTTATGGGCTGTCTGATATCAGCCGAGACTCTGATAAGACTTCCAACATTCATTTTCAAAGTTCACCTGGAACACAGGTAGTGTTTACTGACTCCTCAGTCCCTTTTGGAAGAATTTGATTTCCTTAAATTTCCAGCAACCAAAGACACAGAATAGGTGAGATACTTAACCTTTTATTTGAGAAATAAGTAGATGTCTCTTCCATTCTTATGGAAAGAGTGGAGGAATGGGACTTGAATGCATCACCAAGAGCTTAGAAGTAGCAGGAAAATAAGTACTAGAATTGTATCCTTTTTGTAAGTCATTTTCAATGAGTTCAGTTTTCATATGTGACTTTTCTAGGCACCTGTAGTATTTGTGATTTTTTTTTCCCCTTTTGTACTCCTTTTTTCTGCTGATGTGAATTTAAGTATGTGCTGAGTTCCAGGGTTTATTCATCAGGGGATAACAATTGGTTGTTACTAAATGAGATGGGGCTAAGTGCAACTCAGAGGAAGGAAGATTGTGCTGAGGATTTTAGCAAAGATGCAGTTATACTAGAGATGGCTGAGAGTGGGCTGTGGTGTATAAGCAGGCTATTTAACTGCCATGTTTTATAACCCCAGCATTAAACTTATGTTTTTAATAACAGCAACAGGAATGTGAAAACAAAAAACAAACACAAAGGATTAAGTGCAAAATGCAAGAAAGCACAAAGATGATAGTTTGTCATTCTAGTTGCAGCAGAGATAGTTCTTAAAATAATTGCAGTTGTTTGATTTTGATGAAGTGTATCCTGCATGCTTTCTGATTAACACTTGTAGAAAATGAAACATGTCATTACATTTAGGCTGATATGACTTTTTTGCTTCTGAAACTGTGTTCCCCCCCCCTCCCTGCTTCTGCCTGGCATCTTTAAAAAAGCATCTCCATGGGTCTACCTTGTCTGCTCCCCTCTTGTAACTTTATGAATTAGTTTGTGAACTTCACCACATTTGACCAAGGAAGGAAAGGTCTGTAAGGATGAAGTTTCTCTGAGCTTTGTGAAAATGTTTTTAGAGCCCATGCTGAAGGAATGGCTCTTGGTGAGGGTTATACCCTCCTGCACATGTGAAAATCCGAAGGGAGTGTGAAGTGGGCGAGCAGGGCTCTTTCAGTTCTGCTGCTCATGTAACCCCCGAATATGAACAGTTTACCTGTTGAGCAGCTAGGGCTTTTATTCCTTTTTAAATACAAGTCAACAGCTTCTCTGAATGCTAAGCAAAACTGCTGTGATCTCTACAGACTGTTCGATGTACTATATAGTTTGTTTTGAATATATTAATGCACACATTTCCTGAATTTTGCAGCAGATGCTACTTGGGAGTTATTGGAAACAGTCTGAAGGTGCTAAGTTAGTTTCTGGGTTGGAAAACATTAGTAAATTTGATCCAAAGGCCTTTTCTACAGCAAAAAGTTTGATAGCCTACTCCTACTTGTGTCATTCAAGTGATACATTCCTCTCCTGTTTTGCTCCAGTAGGGCTGCACTTCCTAGTGCGTCTATTAAATGGTATTCCTGACAGTGGAAGGAAATAACTATTTATGTGTGTCTCATCTTTTTTTCTTGTTTTCATGGATGGCTTGTTCCCATATATCTATACTGATTAAAAGTCATTCCAGTAATCAACAGAGTTTAAGACTGGTAGGCCTGGGAATACTATAGGCCTCTGAACTGGGGGCCTGAGCTCTTTGGAGCAGTGCTTTGCTATGAAATCAGCTGTGGTTTTTAGACTCTTAACAGCTTGAGTAGAGCCTTGCTATAGAACTGGAGACAAAGCAGTGGTCCATCTACCTGGACTTGTGCAAAGCGTTTGACACTGTCCTGCATGACAGCCTTGTCTGTAAATTGGAGAGACATGGATTTGACAGATGGACCACTCACTGGATAAGGAATTGGCTGGATGTGGGCACTCAAAGAGTTGTGGTCAATGGCTCAATGTCCAAGTGGAGACCAGTGATGAGTGGTGTTCTGCAGGGGTCGGTGCTGGGACCAGTGTTGTTTAACATCTTTGTTGGAGACATGGACAGTGGGATCGAGTGCACCCTCAGCAAGTTTGCCGATGACACCAAGCTGTGTGTTGCGGTCGACACGCAGGAAGGAAGGGATGCCATCCAGAGGGACCTGGACAGGCTGGAGAGGTGGGACTGTGCCAACCTCATGGAGTTCAGCAAGGCCAAGTGCAAGGTCCTGCACATGGGTCGAGGCAATCCCAAGCACAAATACAGGCTGGGAGGGGAATGGATTGAGAGCAGCTCTGAGGAGAAGGACTTGGGGGTGTTGGTTGATGAGAAGCTCAACATGAGCCGGCAGTGTGTGCTGGCAGCCCAGAAACCAACCGTGTCCTGGGCTGCATCAAAAGAAGTGTGACCAGCAGGTCAAGGGAGGAGATCCTCCCCCTCTACTTTGCTCTAGTGAGACCCCATCTGGAGTACTGCATCCAGCTCTGGGGCCCCCAGCGTAAGAAGGACATGGACCTGTTGGAGTGAGTCCAGAGGAGGCCACAGAGATGGTCAGAGGCTGGAGCACCTCCCCTATGAGGACAGGCTGAGAGAGGTGGGGTTGTTCAGCCTGGAGAAGAGAAGGCTCTGGGGAGACCTAACAGCAGCTTCCAGTGCTGAAAGGGGGCTACAGGAGAGATGGGGAGGCACTCTTGATCAGGGAGTGTAGTGAGAGGAGGAAGGGTAATGGCTTTAAGCTGAAAGAGGGCAGATTTAGATTAGATATTAGGAAGAAATGTTTTCCTGTGCAGGTGGTGAGGCAGTGGCCCAGGTTGCCCAGAGAAGCTGTGGATGCCCCATCCCTGGAGGGGTTCAAGGCCAGGCTGGATGAGGCTTTGAGCAACCTGGGCTAGTGGGAGGTGTCCCTGCCCATGGGAGGTGAAACTAGATGGCCCCTTCCAACTCAAACTGTTCTATGATTCTGTGATTTTAACTCTGCTGTCTGAAGTGAGCAATGTTTTACTGCTTAAAAAATATGTGCTAGCTGCTATGTATTAGGACAGTGCTGTACTGAGTTCATTTTGAAAGGATGGCTGCTTTAGCTGCCATGGATACAACTTTATGGAGTGCCTAAAAAAACCCTAACACTTTCAGTTAATCAGAATATGGCGACATATCTCCACTTTTCCCCCTCTCATCCCTTCCTCCTTTCTGTCATGTGGGGCTCTTATTTAACCAAAGAGTTACCTCTTTGTCTTTTTCAGTCCCAATCCAGTTTTAGGATTCTGAAACTTCGCTATGTTTTTCTTGCCTTTCATAACTAGGTTTTTAGGGTGGTAGTTGCTTATACAGGGAACACAATTGGTTTCAACAATATTAAATCAGTTGTTAGTGCATCTAATTCACATTTGTCTCTAGCTTCCCACTGATCAGCTAAGTGATTCTAATGGGGTGTTCTCTGTTCTCCACCCAAGCTTTTCAGAGTGTTTTGCAAACACGTGCTGCCTTTTAATAGCCATAACAATTTTCTCCATTTTTGAATGATGGAGTCTAGAGAATTAAGTAATGTTTTTGAAATAACACAGAAAACCTGTGGTAGAGACCAATATTACTTTGTTATCTTAGATGCTAGTCCTATACTACAAAATATTTCTTCTTCTGTATGATCTTTACTATGACCTGATCTCTTTAGTTCACACTGAACTGGTTCGGTCTGTGCCATTAATGATTTCTTACATTTTTCAATGAAGAATTGTACTATCATGTATATGGATGTGAAGTAGCAGTCTTACTTCTAACTGATCATAAACTCCAAAGGGGTTGTAGTGGTCTCTGAACTACAGAGAAGCTTCTCAGACCATGGTGGGATATAAGCAAAGGTTTTTCTCCCTCTTCTCATGTATCTTCTCTAACTCTGCTAAGCAGAGTTTCACTTTGAGTCTCAGGTTTGCTTTAACCTCAGGAACTGAAAGCATAACTAAATGGAAACCACTGAGTTTCTTTTCAAATGTTACATGGCTCTGCTATCAAAGGCCAAGTTAGATCTGTTTGTGGATTTGTTTGAGGTATGTTATGAATAAAGGCACGATATGTGTCTAATTTGAAGAGGGAACAGGCAAAAGATGGGGAAGGAAGGCAGGGATGCTGGGGTTTCGTTTGTGGAGATGGGTGTGTACTAGGAAGACAGGGAAGGTGCGATCTTGTTTTGGGTAGTCAAAGACCAGCAGTAAAATGGTTGGATATGTGGGTGCATACCAGAGTGCCAAGGCTTTGTACCGAGAGGGCTGTTTTCCCGTATTCTGTTAATGTAGCTTCTTTTACATACTTAATAGTTAAATGTAGGAATAAAGAGCTGGTGGTTAGCAAAAATGTCAACTGACCTTCAGGTTACAGAGTCATTGTGGACAAGTGAGGCAGCACTGCAGAAAACCCTACTGCAAGCGTGAGAAGCAGCAGGTTCAAAACATCATGTAGTGGAAAACAGACAAAACCTGAAGGTTGGTAGAATGTAAAAGCAAAACTGAGGTTATGTAATCCTTGGTAATAAATCGGGAGCTTGCATACAGGACAGGAGCATTGCTCCTGGCGATGCTCCCCCTTCAGCAAACCGGAGCGCGTTTGGTATGTTTCAGTGTGCCATGCCAATCCCGGCGGGCCGGAGGTCAGCAGTTACAATCTATTGAGTTTAATTAAGGATAGGTAAGGCCAGTAGAACACCTCCAGACTATTTATGGGGCACCAAGTTGCTGCCTTCATGGTGGGGGTAGCCCAGCAAAAGAATAATAAAAAAACCCAACACCTTTTGGTATTGAGTCAGCTTTGGAAAGGAGAGGTAGATCAGATGAATCCTTGTTCTCTCCAACTCTGGAATAATTTGAAAAGCTAGATTAAAGGAGCTTAGGGGGATATTTTTGTCTGGTGAACTCCCTGGTTTGGGAGTTGGAAGACCTGGGTAAGTCACTTCACTGGCTTTGCAACTTCATTTCCTCAGCCAGAAAATGGAGAGAATTATTTCTACTCTTCTTAGTAATCCTCCAAGAGCTCTTGCTGAAAGGAGCATTTTGCAGGACTGAGTGGCTCACCCACCTGGGGCTGAGCCTTCCTGGGGCACCTCAGGCTTTCCCAGGGTGCAGGGTGGGGAGGGCAGGCCAGGGGTGTGGGGTGCCCAAGTGGGCCACCCTGGCAGAGGTGGTGGGGGCCACCAGGGGCTGGCGGGAGGCATGCCATGGGGCTGCAGGTAATGCACTTTGGCTGGCCGAAGTCCTGCATTTGCCAGCTGGCATGTAAGCTGCCCAGAGAGCTGGAGGAATCCCTGTGTGTTCGTTCCCCCATGGGACAGCACCTGGGGCCCAGCCCTTCTTCCCAGTGGGATCCTGCCCTTGCGCTGAGGAGTAGGGGCATGGCCCCGGAGCGCGTCGGTGGCCTGCCACCTCTGATCAGAGCCTCACTAGTTTTCTCTTGCAAAATTGCCGAGCTAGATTTGTCAGTGGGATTTCAGAAACAAGTGGCATTCATATATGGGTGGAAGAAGCTGTCTTTTAAAGTCCACAAATGGAATCAATCCTACTGACAAGACAGACCTGAAGGCTGGTCTTGCACTCTTCCCTTTACCTGCCTGAATTGGGAATGTCTCTTAGTATGGGCTGTGCTCCTGGTGCTGGCGTGGGCACACCTGACGGTATGCTGTTCCTTAGGTGAGTGGCTGCTCACAAGATAAAGTATTTGCACTTTTCCTTGCTGTTTCAGGGCTTGACTCAAACAATATTAAGACCAATGCCCAGAGAAGCTGTGGATGCCCCATCCCTGGAGGGGTTCAAGGCCGGGCTGGATGAGGCTTTGGGCAACCTGGGCTAGTGGGAGGTGTCCCTGCCCATGGGAGGTGGAACTAGATGATCTTTAAGGTCCTTTCTAACCCACACCATTCTGTGATTCTATGATTCCTATTGTTTTTGATGGGCTGTGGATTAAGCACTAAAATTTCCATGAGCCAGATTTCCAAAGGTGTGAAGGCATGAAAGGATGAGGGTGTAGGAAGGACTATGCCTTGAGATTGGGCCCTAGACTACCTCCAAATTTTTTTACACTCTTGCTTTCAATAGCTTCTGACATATGTCTAAGCTTCTGATCAATGTCAATCAGGAAGGACCTTTGTTAGTTATTGAGTAAATCTTGATTTTATCATCTTTGCTCCTTCTGAAAAGCAGACCTTGTTTATTTTTAAGAAACGGACCAGCTGAGGGCTATAAGAGGAACTGAATGTGGCAAATGCTGTCTGTTTTCTTAGAATGTAAACTAAGTACATGCGGGTGCATGTGTACTTGTGATGACCTAAAAGACTTGAAGTTACAGGTTGTGGGCTGCTTTTCCACTTCTCAGTATGGCTGTGTAGCAAATAAATGAAGGATTTTTGTCAGAAATAGTGTCTTCAGATCTTGTCAGTTGAACTCAAGAATTTTGCCAATTGTATACTTTGTTAAGGATTTACTGGGCTGGAAGGAGAATCAGCTACTAAGAATCTAGATGGTTCTCTGTGTATTTTTGGGTCTGTGGTAGGATGAAACTACTCATTATGGGTCTGTAGGGCTAGTACAGTGGGGGATTTTTCTTAAGATTATGCTTCTTTCACACTCAAAATCATTACCAAAAAAAACTGGTGCATGCTGTGTATTTTGTGATTACAGGTCATCAATGTCGCAATTGCAAAAAGCATATAAAGGAGAGGAAAATGGGCAAGTGGATGCCTTTCTTCATGACGGGGATGTTTTTTACCACTAAAAAAAGTTTAAATGGCAAGACATCACTTCTATCTGGATAACCCCTCATTATCTGTTTCTCTTTTTCAGGAGACTTAGGAAATGCTCATTCGGGTGAATTGAAGGTCCTGTGATTTCACTGCTTTCCCTTTCCCTCCCTTGCCATCTGGTTTAAAGTTACTTTTTGGCTTGTGGCTTTTTGTTGGGAATTTGGTGTGAAGTACCGTTGGTGCAAGTTTTCATCTAAGAAGCAAATACGGTTGTAGTTTTTGCTGCCCCGTCACTTCCATTAGTGGCTGTTGCTCTGAGTCTTGCAGAGAAGGCATCAGAGGAAATTAAAATTGTCTGTTCTTTTGTTAAATCTCAGTTGCCAGGGGCTTTGTGTTTGTTTGGCCCAAGATTGTCACCAAGATGCATAATTTGGAGGAATTGCTGGCAATGTTTTCTTTGGATTATTCTTTCTTTAATAGAAACAGGGAGATCTAGGTATATTGCCTGATCTTGCTTTTCCTCCCAACAGTCAGATGTACTATGGTCTGTTGGGAGGGAAAGGTCTTTTCATTAAATGTTTTAAAATTATTTCTCTGTTGGTTTTCATGGCTACCGGAAAACAAATGATAAAATCCTAACTTGATGACTGTAAGGTTTTTATAAATGCCTGTATCTATGTGTGTTGGAAAAGGATTTGTCTCCATGCTAGATTCTTCTCTTTAAAGATTCTGATTAATCCTAAAAGTGTTTATTCAGATGACATGAATTACAAGTGGATGAAATTACATTGTTGTCGGATTGACTCATCATCCTGCTTCACTCCCCCAGTTGAGAACATTGACTTCCAACTCTGAAGAGTTTGCTCACGTGAAGACCTGGGTTTTACACGGATGACATATCTCCCTTGGTAGAGATCTAGAGGGTTTTGATAGCTGGGTTTTGAGATGATAATCAAGGATAAGAGGAAAATAAAAAAAAGACCAGGGGGTAGAAGAGCTGGAAGGGAAGGAAGAACAATACCTGTCTCTCTGACTTACTTATGACAAGCTTCTTGCCAAGAAAGATGCACAGCATCATTAAGAGAGATAAGGAGAGTGGGGAATGTTTGAGGATATATCAATTGGCAAGCAGTTTGAAATGCCCGGATGCCACGCAGAGCATTGCCCCAGCAGCGGAAGCATGTGGCGGTGAGAGATTATCTTGGTGTGGCTGTATCTCTTGTGCAGTCACTGAGCTTTAGCCTCCAGGTCTTTGTGCCTTTTAGAATCAGTAGCGAGAGTGTTGCTTGGTGGCTAGAACATGCTGCACCCTGGTGTCTCCCTTCAGTCTGTATCAAAGGGGAAAAATAATAATGGCTTCTCTGTAAAGTTTCTTCTAGTTCTGTGGTTGATAAATAATAGAACTATGATTATTAGAAGTAGGTTTTGTTTTGTAGTCTTCTAAAACATTTTGATCCTAGGAAGACGAAGCTGTAGATGTGAGGGAGTTTGGACTGAAGGCCTCTAGGATGACAGTATCTCTTTCAGAATATTTCTGTGTAATTCTATGAGAGTTTTCATGGCAAATTGAAGAGGAAAAGTATTCCTTGCTTTCCCCAGCATTTTGCCAAATACTGTTCATTCCCAATAGCTAAAATAGCCTGAATGTCACGAGGGCTTTTTACTAACCTATAACTATGTTAATGCCTTTCTTGCCACAAGGGTAGTTTCTCTCAGTAAAAAGCCAAAAAATTGCACACTGCAGAATGCACACAATGGACATTGCCAACAAACTGCCAATGGAACTTCCCCATGAAAATGAAGCAGTATTTACAAGGCTGCCTTGCTCTGGGGAAAACTTTCAGGGGAAATGAGTTGCTGTGAAAGGAAAATCAGGTCTGGTGGAAGTGTTTGGTTGGGTTTGGGTGCTTTGTTGGACCTTTAGGTGCACATGATCTGCAAACAACCTGTGCCAAAAGTCTGGTTTCTAGTAAACGCTCTGTTACTCTGAGCTTTATGAAATTCTGAAAATAGTTTAAGTAGGCTGTGGGCATGGGGAGAGGAGGGTCCTACTCCCAGACTTTGGCATTTGCAGTTCTGATAACACGAGGGTCAGTTATGTTCTGATACCATTTGGTGGCTAGCCTGCCTTCAGAGAAAGCTTGCTGCGCCTGCCATTTATCAGTTACTGGTTTAGATGAGATGGGGAGATTTGTGTTGTTGAATCCTGAAGAAGTGAAAATAAGACTCTGAATCTGTTGGAAGATTTTCTCTTAAATTCCTGATGAGAACTTCAAGTAAGTTGACTTGACAGTAAAACGGAATTGCAGCCTGGGGTTGAGGGAGGAGTGGGGAAGAGGGGTGTCTTATCTGCTCTGCACAGAGAAGAGCATGTTATTATCCCTCTGGGGGACTTGAACAGAGATTAAGGAAAACAGTGTGTATGTTTCTGTGAGCAGAAGCAAGCACCATGAGGCCCTGTGTAATGCCACGGTTCTGCTGCTGCGGAATCAGCTTTGTAAATCCATTGTCCAAGCTCAGGAGAGACCTTCCTCATCCTGCCATTTTACCGCTTGCACAGAATGGGCCAAAGAGTTTCCTACACAAACTTTAAATATCTGTATATTAAGGCACAGAGCTTGTTGTTCTGATTTACATTTCTGAAGTTAAGTTTTTCCCTTGCGACTTAATCTAACTCAAATTAATCTACCTGCAGCTTTCTAAAATTATTTCACTGCTGGAGAGGAGGATACTCGTGTGTACTTACAGCACCTGCAATAGCGATAGGAGTGGGCTTGTGGGCCAGCACAGGCATCTTAACTGCTGCTTTCTGGCCCTGTTAAATGTCTGCAATGGATCTAAAGCAACACATATTGCATTTTATAACTCTGAAAAATATATGCTGTTTGCCCTGTGTAAAAACTGTTAAGCTAGAAATGTTACTGCACTGCTGGGAGAAGTGAGCTGCCACTCATTCAGCTCCTCACGCTGTCAGCTTTGGAACTGGGAGATGACAAACATTGGCACTAGCACTTGTTTTGCAACAGAAACATCCATTATATTTACACTTTGCCTTGGGGACACCTTTTGGTATGCTGTGAGAAAAGCCTGCCCTTGGCTCTCTAAGGTGTCGTAGCTTTTTTCCTCTGATGATTTCTGATGTGGTTACAATTGCCAACAGAGAAATTGCTGGCAGATTGAAAATGTGTGGGCAATGTCAAATGAGCTGTTGTTTCAAAATGCACACAGAAGACCCTGCTGATTTGGTTGTATTAGTTTACGTTTATTCTTAATTTCTAGAAGTTTTGTTTTTGTTTTTGTTTTTTTTTTTTAATTGGAGCAGAGTAGCCACCGAATCAACAGATTGCTGCTCTTTCAGGCAACAACAGTCAAGGCTAAGCTCATGTCATGAAAGACTGTCTGGGCTTTGTCATCTTGAAAGACAGTCAGGAGTTGTCTAAAGTCGGAAAAAAATTGTGCTTGTAGCCATGTTCCAGTTCCATGAAGATCTGTGCAAACTATATTTAGCTTGTGGGGGAATAACACCGTATTTATTTCTTCAATAGCACCCAAAATGACAGTACCGCATGTTTCAGTGCCTTAAAATGAGGTGTTTTCTCTGGATTTTCTCCTTTAGCCCCCTTGGTGGCAGGGCGCCTGGTGTCTGGGGCACAGCGAGGGCTGGTGAGGGCTTTGTGGTGGCGGATCAGAATACGACAGGGCTGTGCTGGGGGCGGGTGGCAAAGGGAGCTCAGCATGAAATGGGGCTGGCCGGGTGGGGAGAAAGCTGTTCTCTTATCTTTGAAAGAGTTAATGATGGTTTGGGGAGTGGAAAGAGATTCCTGAAGCTGAGCACTAATCAAATTAGAAGCACTGTGCACATGCCCAACATTTCTTTGTCTGAGCGTCTCTTTTCACCTGCTGCTGGAGATGCAGTGGAAAAGACATGATTTTGCTTTGCATCTTTTGTGTGCTGTTCTGTTTCACAACTTTTTTCTTTGTTTCATTGTTTCTTTTCATCCTCTCTCCTTTCTCCCACATCTCCATTCTCCACACTGCCAAATGTTCTTGCAACTCTGCTAGTTGAAGTGGAAAGAGAGACCATGTTTTTATATCTGGCTGGCTGTGTTGGGTCATTATTTAAGGGGCAAGATGGGAAAAGGGGCTGCTGTTGAAGAACTCCAGAAGATATGCCCAAATTTGCTGTTAATGGGATAGGATATTTTCACCCCTCGCTTCTCTGTCTTGCTCTTTTCCTTTCTCTTTACTTTGCAGGACTGCTTAAATTCCTTCCTCATCTTGCAGTCTGTGTCCATGTCACAACCTGACGCTGTATGGAACTGCTAGTCTAAGGCTGACCCTTTGCTTTTGTTGCAGGCAGAGTCCTTGGGTTTGAAGACTCATTGACATCACTGAGATTGCCACTTGGACCTTCAAGAGACGAGACTTTCTGATGCCCCTGCTCGGCTCCACCTGACCCTATGACTGGAGGGTTCACCATAGCTCTGTCCTTTGCTCTCCAGTTCCAGAAGATGGGTTCGTTCAGAAGGCCCCGACCTCGCTTCATGAGCTCCCCGGTCCTCAGCGACCTGCCGCGGTTCCACGCCTCCCGGCAGGCTCTGCAGCTCAGCTCCAACTCTGCCTGGAACAGGTGAGTGGGACCCACCCGGGCTGAGCTCTTGCCCTGCAGCCGTCCCTCGATAAGTGCTGCACGTGTCTGATCTTTGTGCTTCAGAGCATTTATGGCTAAGCTCATCTGTTTATAAGCATGCATGGATTTATGGATTTTTGTCATACCCAAGCTTTGCCAGCATTGAAAGCCTCTGTGGAGGTGAAAAAATTAGAACTAGCAGTGTTCAGCCTTGTTTTTGGCTAACATTGTTCAGAGGTAGTGTCTTGGAGTAAAACGGAATTGCTCTTTGTTAGCAGTTACAACTTTCAAATGCCATTTAGAAAAACAGATTCCTAGTACTGTAATAAAGGCCAGTTTCTTAATGCACAACTGGCATTTATTTGCATATTATGAAGCTTTTACCACAGTCAAGTTCCTCTGACAACTGCTAAGCTTGTGGCTTCTACAAGCATTTCCTATTGGCAGCCAGATCCTGTCTGCTGTACATGTCACGCAGCAATGGCAACTGGAAAAACAATGTGTAGGGTGGAGAGTGAGATGTCGTGATCTGATCTAATGGGCTGCTGCTAACAACAGTGGGTGTTCCCACCTTCACTTCTGCCACCTTGCACTGGCTCTGTGCTCCGCAGACCTTGCTTTCGTGCTGACCTAGCTCAGCTTACTCATCTCACCCAAAAGTAGCCTGATAAAAACATCACAGTTTTGTGCAAGGGTGGTGGGCTGAGGTCCGTGAAACACGCACATGCCATAACTGGCCCACAGAAGGGAATGTCCGTTAAGAGAATGACACCTCCTCTTGTTAGCCTTGGCAAGCCTTTAGACCTGCTCAACCATCCTGTGTGCTGTCACTTTCTGACTTCCTCTGTGCTGGTGAGAGAAGTACAAGATCCTCCAACAGTGTCTTACGAGCGTTAACAGGGTTTAAAGTTGGGTCTGACTAAGGCGATGCTGGTTGCAGAATGTCTTCCAGCACAGCCAGGCTCCTGCCAGATGCTGGAGGTTGGGTGGTTCCTGCTGGCATCACTGGATAGTGCAATGTGAGGTGTTTGGCAGATACTGCCAAAAATCTATGTCTCCTCATAGCCACTGGCCTGCAGCACACAGCAGGGATCCCCTAAACAGGCATGTTAAAGATATATCTGGTGTCTACATCTTCTTTGTGAACAATGTCCCTGTAATTGCTTTCCTTCACTTATTCTAGGCACAACTTGAGGTTTGTGCTGCTCTGTCTCCCATGAGACACGTAGGTAAACAAGAGTGATGATTTCCAGGGCAGAACGAGTGGAAGCATTTAAGTGCAATTAACCTCTCCACCCCATTACAACCACTCAGCTTACGGCGGCTAGCTGACATTGTGCTCTGTGTTAAATCACACTGGTGGCTGTTATTTATGGATGTTGTACTGTCTTATTTCTTTTTTTGGCAGTGTTCAAACAGCAGTGATAAATGTGTTCAAAGGGGGAGGTTTGCAGAACAATGAACTTTACACCCTCAATGAAAATATCAGGTAGGTTGCTGAAATGCATGAAAAGGGAGTTTTTGTTGCTGCTTATTGGTGTTTGCTTGGTTTTGTTTCCCTGCAGATCCACAGTTAAAGGATATTGGTGGGAGGAGCAGGGGTCAAAGCAGCTAAGCAGAGCTTTGGGGTTTCAGGCTGCCTTACTTCTCTTTTGCACTTGGGTGGAGTGAATGGCATGAGGCACTTGGATAACGTTTCTCTGACTTGTGTGGATGGGTAGCTTTGACAGGGACAGAATGTGTATTGACTTGGTTTATTAGGATTTTGTCCCCTCATAGGGAGTTTGCCTCTTCTGGCTGTTTTTTGCACGTTTTTGTCAGGGCATTCGTGATGGTAGTACTATCTCTTTTCTAAACTTCTCAGAACTGTGGAATGTTTCCAATAAAAGCAAAACACAGCATTTCATTTAAAAGCTTAATCTTCACATGATAATTGCAGAGCAAGACCTGAAAATACAACCCTAAAGATAAAAAAAACCCTAAAAGCCTAACAAACATTTTCTAACACTGATGCTAGTGATGATTAAAAGGATCGTTTTTTTAAAGGAGGTTTCATGATTATCTGTGGTTTCATTCTGATTATTTGGAAAGTTTGGTTAGCAATAGATAGGACTGTAGAGTAGATAATGAAAAAATTGTTCTTGCCTTGGTTCCAAGTGCTACTAAGGGGAGTATTGTCAGAGCTCATGGATGTAGTTCCTCCTCCCTCTCTCTTTCCCACTACATCCATATTATTTCTTCATGAATGCTGTCATGCAGGTCTGCACGTCTCCCTCTGTATGTCCCCCCATCCCCATTGCATTTTTCCTGAGCGCCAAGATTCAAATTGCAATTTGGGCTAAGCACGTACTAAATAGCAGTCTAAGCTACCCCTTTCTCTACTTTCAAAATAAATGCGGCTTGCAGGGCACGAGACTCAGTCCTACTTGGTCTCGTCCCAAAGGTGAAAGTTTAATAGAATTCCTTTTGAGAGCTGAGTGAGGGCAGTGTCTCATGCTTTAGTGGTATTTCAGAGTGCTCAGGTCAGAAATCCTCAAGTTAGATTTAAGTACCTGGAGCAGTCTTAATTCTCCATGAGATGAGTATTTTGGTACGTGAGAAGAAATAAAAACGTCCTAAGACTTTGGAAATACCTTAACCCACAGCCTGCTGGCAGACTTGAGGACTGACTTTGGGTTTTGTGACTTGGCTGCCAGACTATTGCCCACTGCAGGGCTGCAGCCTGCTTTCCTCCCTGGTGCAAGCAGGTGCCCCTTCCCAGTCTTGCAGGGAACAGAACAGCCACGTTGTCTGGGCTGGGCCCCAATGGCGGCACCATGCTCCCTTCATGGTGGTCACCAAAGTAACTGTAAAGAGCCGGGTGAACAATAGGAAATTCTTGGTGAACTAGGTATGCTTTGTGAGTGGTGCTGCTGGCGGGAGGGGAAATGCCATGGACAGGCACTCCCGGGCAGCCCTTGGAAGCACGCACCTTGAAATACATGATTAATGTTCCTGCAGGTGCCCTGAGCATTGGTTACATCTCCAAATGTCATTCTCTAAATAGGCCACTTTAACATTCCAGTAGCTCATTAATGTCCGTCTAAGGAGCAAAGGACACGCATGTGCACGGATGTTTGTACGCACACCTGCAGCCTCGCGCTGCAACTCTTTATGTAGCTCCCAACGCAGTGTTAGCTCTGTGTGCACAAGGTGAATCCCTAGCTTGACTCTGGGCAAAAAGCCAGACCTGTCAGATGGCCAACTCTCATGTGCCATTAGGTTGAGCTGGTGCATTTTCCTTGTTTGTAGTTCTCCGTTCGGCTCCTTGGTGGAAGTTAGCAAACGCAGTACTTTAAGAGACTCGGACATTCTGCACAGGACTTAATTATTTGACAGTGGAAAATGCAGGAGAGTTTTAAAGTAGGCCAGCAAGGACAGGACCAGGAGACGAGCAGGTGGTAACATTTTGCTCTGGATTGCTGCCACCAAGTTTTTATCTTGCTGTGATTTGATATCATCTCACTGGATACTTTTTTACTCCTCTGAAAGTCAGTTATCACAGCAAGAGGAAATGTAAGAAATGCCATCGGGAGGTGGGATTTAAGGAAGCAGGAGGTGACTTGGCCATGATTAGGAGACCCCTCCCTTGGGTTCTCTCTAGGGTGCAAACCTCCAGTTGCTGGTCGTCCTGGGAGAGGTGAAGTCCTGCTGTGGGCTCGTCAATCAGCTGGTGGAGAGTCCCCCAGATTCTGCTGAAGCCAGTGGAAGAGCTTCTGGCAAAAAATCTCCTAAAGACTTACCTGGTTTACCCATCTCATAGAAAAAGAAGTGTGCTTTGAGATGGGCGGGGTGAATATAACTGCTCCGAGAGAGGAAGAGTAAAGGCATGTTGGCATGCGAATGAATGTGTTACCAAATGGTTAGGGAGGAAGGTTCCAGTGAAAATCAACTTTCAGCAAAAATTAGGAAAAAGTGGTGTAGCTTGTTAGTAAGAACCCAGCATGAGAACGGGATGGTCCCTTATTCAAATGCCATTTTCGAGCACTCTTGAATGTACTTCACATTAGTGAAAAACAGAACTCTTAGAACAGCAAGAAAATGCAATGGTTTGCAGTGGAAAATGTTGGGCACCTTTTAAATTTTAGGCAGAATTTACTGCCACGCAATTTATGCGTGCAGTCACTGAAAGCTGAAAGTGCAAATGCTCTGAACTTTGTGAGTTATTTTTTTTAATGCTTCTTCTGATGTAAAACAATTCTGATTGTTATATCAGAATTTTGAAACAGAAATATGTATTAGAATTTAAAGCTTTTGTCACAGCCTGATTTAAAATGCAACAGTTCTGTCAGAAATACTTGGTTAGGGTGGCTTCTGCCTGCATGTATTTAAAACATCTCTGGTTAAATTTCTAGAATTTCTTTCTTGAAAAATAAGCTGCCTTTTTTTTTTTTTTTTTTTTTTAAATTGCGGTAGTCATGGGGAAGCCGCAGCTTCTGCTTGTGTGTTCACTTCATTGCTCCTCTCCTTATCCTCCCACCTTCTCCTTCCAAGAGAAAAGGAAATACAGCATTAGGGAGATACGGTATTTTCAGTGATATGAAAGGTGTCTTTGTTTAAACAAAAACAGAAAAAAAATTATTAATTTCAAACTAAATTACTTTAAATTGTCTCCCCAACTTTCTGTGCATTCAGGGAGTAAATGTTTTTGCTTGTTCTAGGTGTATGGCTTATAAATAGATGACTTCGGGGAAACTGTTTAATTCCTTCATAATTTGAGAATAGCCTTTGTGGGCATTTGTAGAATATATACATAAATGTAAAAGAAATCTAACTGTGGCCAGAATGATGCATTCCCATATGTTCATGTATCTTTGGTATGACTGGTAGCAAAGTGTGGCTGTACGTGTAAGAAATGACCAGCAATGGCTGTTACTTCATGGCTGCATTCCTTCTGTCTACAGACGGCTGTTGAAGAGTGAACTTGGATCCTTCATCACAGATTATTTTCAGGTATTACATGATTTGCTTGCTTTCTTTTGAGGTTTGATCTCTTCAGCTTTTTAGCCTGTCAGAAATTTAGGACCCCTTTTTACATGGACATAACCTACAAGTTTCATTCTTGGTTTTGCTACAGAAGATGATGGAGGTACTGGGCTTTTTTCATGTGGGTCGTACAGCCTTGGGAGTAATCATATTGATGGGTGTATGGGCTAAATTAAGGATTATCTTCCTTTGTGCTTAAGAAAGGCTGCTAGTAGCCTGCCAAGGTCAAGAAGGAATTCTCTTGAACTTTTTAAGAAGATGGGATACCTTCTCATTGGTTTTTTCACCCAATTTTTCTAGCATGGGGTATGTTTTCTGCAACAGGGGCCAGCAAAGGGGAAGAGAAAAGATAACGGCTGTCTGTTTTGCAGGGCTGGGGGGGGGCGCAGAGGAGGAAGTCCCTATCAGCACCTGGGGACTGTTTCTTGTTTAGTCCCACAAATAGAAATGCAACCTGTGAAAAAGCAAAAGATGAAGGATGAGGGAAGACCTGATCAATGACAAATGTGGAGAAGTGTTACTGCCTTTTACTGCTACTGCCCAGATAGACAAAGGTTCAAATGTAACCACATGAAAGTGTGTTGGATGGTTGTGAGAGCACTGATGGCTTTCAATGTTGTAAGTTGTTCCGTGTAGTACGGATTAAAAAAAGAGAAGGAGGCTGCTGTAAACAAGAGGATTTTCTTTGCTTTGAGTAAGAGAGAGATTGAAAAAATTTCAGTACTTTCTGAAGTGGCTGATGCTGCTGCGTACTGTGCTAACAGTTTAGAAAGGGGAAAAAGAAGCCTAGTGTTGTTTCTTATCGGTATTAGATTACATGACTTAAAAAAATCCCCCATGCTGTGCTATCAAGCGAGAAGCAAACTCCTGCCCCAGGGGTAGTTGTGTTTCACTTCTTTAGACTCTATCTGCACAAGTTGTTCACTGGAAAGAGGCGGCTGCTGGCTGCGAGTGGGGTCTGGTGGCAGCCTGGCAGAAAGGCTGGGAGCCCGTAGCGCAAAGTGCCCGGCTTCAGTGGAAATCTGCTGCCGCTCCTGCTGGTTTCCAAACGGCAAATGAAAGTTTGCAACTCAATATATATATATAGCGAATTGAAGTGTGGAAGGTCTCGATCAGGTACCCGAGTACTATGGCATTAAGCGTGGTATGCAAGGCTGGACTGAGCAGGAAATGTCCAGGGGCAACTTCATGTACCCTTATGCCTGACTGGAGCATGGAGCTGAGCACGGTCCCAAGGGATGCCAAGTGCTGCCGTATGGCTGTTATCTGGTTTTGAAAATTCGGAGTGTGCCGAAAGAGGCCTGGGCAGGTTCCAGTGCTGAGGCAGATTCAGCTGCATCGTGTCGCTGCGCAGGAGGAGCCAGGGCTGCTGGGGACCGGTTGGCTCCTGGCGTTGGGGTCTGGATATGCTGTTCTCTTCCTCCAGACTGCCAGCCTCCAGCCCGTCCCAGCCATGACAGGTTTGGTGGCATTAGATCTCCTAGGAGTAGAGCTGATGGCTGAAGAGGCCGCTCAGGCTGCGGCCTGCTGGCTGCTGAAGGCCGAGTATCCGTGTTGTGTCCCTCCCACCAAGCCGAGGGCACCTGATCTCGTCCTGAGAGTACGATCTGATCACCAGCACCGCTTTCTGAAAAAGCAGGAGCAAAACCTGCGCTCCTTCAGCACCCTGAGGGCAGGGCTGTAGCACTTCAGCCAGAGGCCACAGCTGTGGTGTGGGTGGTCAGCGCGATGCTGCTGCCGAGAGAGCGGCGGCCGTTGCTCGGGGAGCGTGCCGCGCCAGGCCTCGCCTGCTCTCACCACGCTGCTTGCTGTCGGTCTGGCTGTTCATGTGCGGGCAAACACTCCGGTGTGGATGTACTGGTTCTCCTGCAGCTGCCCTTCTCCGGCTGAAGCCGCTGGGACTCAAATTTTGTTTCTGGGATTTTTTTTTTCACTTGGTGTTAACAGGAGTAACTTGGCACCTGTCAGACTTAGCCTGGAGTAAAACTCTTGGTGCTGGCAAGCCATGAGACATGCTGTGAGATAAAGCCTGTGGTAGGAAAGGAGCTTTTTTTCCCCACTGGGAGCTGAGATACAGGCTCCTTTCTGATTCTAGGCTGACAGTGTGTGGCGGTGATAAAAATTAGCGCTCCCTCCTGAGTGTTTTTACTGAGAAATCCTGGGGCCAAGGAGTGGGGAGGATGCTCCGTGTACCGAAGAAGACCATTCGTTTGTCTGTGGGTTCGGTTCCACTTTGGATGCCAGCTGATTTACCAAAACGAACAGAGTAGAATCAGATGATTTAGCTGAAAAATAACCCTGAAAGAAAAAAAAAAATAAAGTTTTCAACTCCTTCCTTTGGCTTGTGCTCATCACCTCTGAGATGGGGGAGGTGCTGGGAGCAGGGCACCGGGCTGGGGAGTGGAGTGAAGTGCGTTTTTGGCAGTGGCTTCCTCCTCCATCGGTTAAAGCCCACGGAAAAGCTATCCCGAGAGGCAAGTTTACTGTTCTCTTAGATTGAAATGGACCCTGAAGGTTCTGCAGTCCTGTGTAACCGTGCAGTTTTAAATATCCTAGCAGCAATTAGAGCAACTAACTGGATCTGATAAATTGACTCAAATGGTTTCCATTTCTTGTGCCACAGCATTTGTAACAGGAGCCACTAAGATAATTTTTAAAATCACATTTTCCATTGTTTTAGCAGTTCTGGCTCTTACATTATGTATATTTTATACACATGCACGTGCACGATTTCTCTAACCACTGAATATTTAAGACTAAAATGAAGCCGAGCTTTTATAGTGAGACAAATCTACCTTTGTGATCAACTTGACTTGATTCCTCACAAGTCCTTTTCACCAAAATTCATGCAAATTACCACATTGTAGCTCCTGAAGTTGCTAAAGGAATGTTTAGGAAATGGATGGGGTTTAGGCAGTCTTTGCTACCAAACCATCATCATACCAGAGTTACTGAGTCTGTTTTGTATGTGAAAGGGAAATGCAATTCCCGTAAGGGTTCCAGTGGGAACTCAGATGTTTCATTCTGAAGGAGATTTGCGTTTATAAATTTGCTGCTTTAGCAACCCTATTATACGTACAAGCCATCTTCTTGGATCAGAGTCTGAGTGTAAATGCCAGATAGTTGGGACTTGTAACACTAGCTTAAGGCAATGCTTTATGCTCTGGGTTTTCCAGTACTGACTTTGCCCATGAACTGGTCTGATTGTTTCCTGCTGCTGAAGAGGGGCACTTTGTACCCACTCCTCAGTAACCCAGCAGGGCACCATCTGCTCTCATGGCCAGGTTAGTTCTCTGGTGGTCAGCTGAAACGCAACAGGGAGGAATCCTGTGACCATGGAAGGTAAGAGGCTGGGATTTCGATGAGCAGTGTGTATTGGTGATTGGGACTTCTCTGGGGCAGCTGTAAGTTTTTTTGCAGAAAAGTTCCCTTCATTTTCATGCTGTCTGACTCTTGTGGTTGTGGAGAAAATTTTTGAAACATAAAACTATTGAGTGTCAATAAATTGATGCATTATCTTTCTGATGCTGCAAACAGCCTGAAACAAAACCTTTGGAAAGGATGAACTGTTTCTTTTCACTCTCCGGGGACTTGTTAATCTTGAAACTCACAGGGGAAAATGGAAACACTAGCTATTTCACAGCTAACCGCTTTAGCAGAACTGCCTGGTTTGTGCATATTAACTCCAAACTGTCTCCTTCCGAGGCGGAGAGACCCAGTCCCTACCCAGCCACTGGAACCTCTCCCAGCACCCCTGGGCTGCAAATGCAGAAAGTTGCCCAGAGCTGCTGCCTCTCCAGCCTGACCTCCTCTGCCTGCACCAGCAGAGCTTGTACGTGGGGGATGGCGAGGGGACTATATTTCCTCATTTAATCCAATGAGAGCTTTGACGTCTTAAAACCAGAAGTGAAGCTGTTACATAATTTCCAGCACACTGTTCTGGAGAGGTGCGGAAGGGCACAAGTCCTGACTCAGAATTAGGCCTGGCTTTCCTGTTTTTATGCAAAAACATAGAAACCGCAATATGCTAGCACTCATGTTGCTGATGTGTTGAGTAAAGTCAAAATAGCAAGCTGATAATGGATAGCTGTGAGCATAAGCAGCAACAAGGCAAGCCCAGGTCCAAGACAAAATTGATTTTGTCCTTTCCTTGGAGAGTGGTCAGAAGTATGACTGGTGAACCTTCCTGTGCTCGGAGGAACTTTCCTGGTAGGTTGGCCAGCTGTGCAAGGTGGCTGCAGTGGTAGAGGGAAACACGCACTCCTCCCTCTACTGTGGCACCGTAAAGCTTTTGCTTAGATCCCTGCTGCATATCTTCCTGGGACTGCAGCCTATCCAGCATCTCTCGTGATGCTTGACCTCCTTTGAGAGGCTGTTTTGTAAAGCCATGCTAACAGCTGGAAATGCCGGGTGTCCCTCTCTCTTTCTTAGTCAAAGAGAAAAACCTGGTACGTGTGACATTTTTCCTTGGTGCCAGTTTTCGAATTCTACCTGTTTGCAAGGCAAGGAAATAGCTTGTTATTGGTTGTGATGGTTATTGCTGTGATAGGTTATTGGTGTGATGGTTATTGCTGGATAAAAAGGCAGCACTAGGTCTTCTTCAGCCAAGTGCCGTCTCATGCCCGCTGCCATGGACTGCAGCAGCTCGGCCACTGCATGAGGGGAGAGAATTCACACTTGCGTGATTTGCAGAGCTCAGCCATATGTCTGCAATACTCTTTTGGGTCAAGCTGGTCTTTATTATTGCTTTTATTATTGTATTGGTGAGGTACTGTACCAGGTTGCCCAGAGAAGCTGTGGATGCCCCATCCCTGGAGGGGTTCAAGGCCAGGCTGGATGAGGCTTTGAGCAACCTGGGCTGGTGGGAGGTGTCCCTGCCCATGGCAGGGGGGTGGAACTCGATGATCTTTAAGGTCCCTTCCAACCCAAACCATTCTGTGATTCTATTGTATGATTTCTCTCCTCACTGGCTGAGAACCCCTGTTCATGCAGGTCTGATAATTACTTCTGCTCCACCTGGCACTTTCTAGGAGTGAGCTTTCATGGTCATGGAACAGCTCCAGAGACTCCATAGCAACTGCCCAGCTTATCACGGACAGAGTCACCCGCCAGCTCAGCCCCATCACTGCGAGCTGAGCAGAGGACCCGGGTGGCAGCAGCAGCAGCAGGGAGACCCGCTTTCAGGCCCTGCGCACAGCGGCTCTTTAGATGTGTGTGATTCACTTGAAATGATGCCTGGTTGGTACCGCTCACAGTGGAGCGTGGGCCAGTGACCTGGAGCCGTGACCCACCAGTGCAGGGCCATGGACCCGCCTGCGGGATTTTCCCAAAGCTGCTGCCTCGCCGGCGCATTGGGGTTTAGATCATAGCAGCACTGCCTACTCAGTCTGCCTGGGCTGCTCTTCTTTTTACTCTCCCTGCCTCCCTCTCTCTCTTGAAGTGGGATTTCTTTTTTATTTTTTTTGAACAAAGCTTTCTCTAGAAGAGTGATTTTAGGATGTTAGTTCGTATTTAACTTGCAATTTGTTCTCTCTGTAGGATTGAAATGTTCTCTCTGCTTCTGTCACTATTTCCCCTCTTTGTACAGGGGAAAAAAAAAGATGGGGGGGGGGGTGGTGCTCTAGGTATGCAGTGCTGCAGCTCACACAGATTTGCGTCTTGTAAAACACTGCCAAGAAGTAGTTAGGTGTTTGTGTGCACCTGGCAATAAATTTGTAGGAAATACTTGTCAAGTAGGCTTGTCTTTATTTTTTTTTTTCCCCTCAAATTAACATCAGATTATCCAAGAAACCCTGGCTGTGTGCTTGTAGAGCCTGTAAAAGTGTGGTTTAACACTAGAATGCAAAGCCTCAGTTGCCTAGAAGAGGGGCTGCATTTAAGAATTGCTGTAATGTGTAGAAGAAAAACTGATTTTTTCACCCAGCAAAGTGGGGTCAATTGCTTTGAGTTTGCTCTGGATCAGTTTACTCCTGTTGCAAGCTTATGTTTTTGTTTGACGAATTAGTATGTATTTGTTAATTTTAATGTGGCTTTTTAAAGGCATAGTGGCTTGGAGACATAAAGGGAAGACAAAAATTAGCCTGTAATTAAATGACTGTTCATGTAAATTCCCCTCCACCCCCCCAAGAATAGTGGCTTTTTGGGAAATAGTCATATTTTTTATTATCAGGAGGATCCTTTGTGCCTTGCTACACTGCAGAGACATGGCTTTCAGCTGAGATGTGAAGTTGCCTGTGATGGCTTGAGCCTCCTTGATGTTTTCTGTGGAGCTGCTGCCAAAATTACTTCTCTACTTTTTGCCACCCGACTGCTCGAATGCACAGTCTGCAGCAGAGCAAGCCATGCTGGTGGCAGGGCTATTGCCCCAAAAATCACCCCTGAGGCCGGCACCACAACCAGACTGCTGGCAGAGCGCTCCCAACAGGCAACGTCTGCTTTGCCTCTGGCAGAGTCTGATGGGTGCCATTGTGCCCACCCAGGAAGGGCCTCCGTGGCCCCTGTTGGGGACGACCAGCTCATGACAAGGCGGAGGGAGGGAGAAGGTGCCCGTCACTGCTGGTTTGAGAGAGAAGCCCCAACTGTTGTGCCTGGGACAGCTTCCACCTCCAGTCACTGTGCTGGGGGAACTGGGATTGCTCCTCTGGGTATGGCTGGGGAAACTTGCCTCAATTGCTCTAAAAGGAGAGGTGAAGGGGAAAATATCTGTGCTGGGAAAAAGAAGGAATTTCCTGGAAAGTGTCTACATTTTGCAACATGCCATGTCACTGCCTTTGGATTTTTTTTTTTTTTTATTCCCAATTATTTCAGTGTACCTTACTTTGCAAGAGGAGTGAGGACACCTGCATTGTGGGAGGGTCTTTGCTGAGGGAAAAAATGAAAGGTGACTTTTCTGGAGCTTTGAATCCTATCTTCCAAAACTCAAGGCGTTGGGAAACTTACGTAAAGGCTTTCTCTTAGCTGCACTTCTTCATGGTATACCTGAAACAGCTGTTGTGGTTTTCTGCACTGAGAAAAGTAGAGGAGCTTCAACCTGCGAAATTTCACAAGCTCCCTTCTATCTTCTGCAAAACTTCTCTCCAAATTTCTCTACTGCATGTACGTGTGGGGTGGTTAACTCGCAGGTTTGTTTCTCTGGAGTGCGTGCTTCACCGTAGCGAGAGAAAGGGCAGGTTTGCAGCTCCCCATGAGGCTGCAGCAGCTGGGGGTGTCCCAACGGCAGGGCGAGGATGTCGCTCTGGGCACCCAGGGAAAGCTGATCTGGGAGGGGAGGAGAGGGAATAACTGACTCGCCAAGCACCCAGTTCAGCTGTCACTGCAAAGAGATGGAAGGTGGCTGGGAAACTTTTTCAAATAAATGCGCCCTTCAAGCTTACTTGGTGTGAATCTTTACGTGGTCTTGCTTGCAAATGAAGGATTTACCTTGCCTCTTAGCTCTGTGCCTCTGTGTTGCCTCTGGCAACCAGGGATAAAGTGGTAAAATGACACTTGGAGTCTCAACAAGTTCTGCTACAGACCTCCCTGCAGCTGTGTTTATTAGATTGTCTTGATTTGTCAGCAAACCCGGTAGGCTTTTTAAAAAAAAATAATAAATTACTGGCTTCATCTGAAGAGGTAATGTTCAGATTGAATCCATTTCTAAACCTGTGACTTTAGCAGAAAAGTCAGATAAGTAAAATTTGCAGGTATTTTTAACATGGGGAGAAGGGAAATGAAGTGTGGTTGTCTTTTTTTTTTTTTTTTTTTTTTTTTAAGTCTCTCTCATCCACAGGAGAGGGGAAAATTTGCGAGGATAACTGAAATACCTGCAGTAACTCTGTGGAGCTAAGCTTTGGTATTTTTTGAAACCTTAAGAATGAGATGATGCAATCTATTTAGCACATGGAATTACTGGTAATACATTCATAAAAGCATTCTAAATTCTTTAATACAAGATAATGATTAATACAGCTATTTTTAATAGATGGAACTGTGCTGCCCATAAGGTGTACAGATGTGTATTTTGTTTGCTTTTATAGCTGTAAAACAAAAAAAAAAAATCCCTGAAAGTAGAAAGCTATGCTAACTTATAAGCAAAGTAGCTAGAAAATTGTATCCACAGTGCTCAGGAAGTGAAACCTAATTGCAACCTAATGTTTTAGTGCAGATAGAGAAGGAATTAATATTTCTGGAGTGAAACAAAAGAAAATAAGCATGACACCTCGTGTATATATATATGTGTATATACTTTTTAATTATATGGTAGTTTAAAACGACACAGTATTAAAGACCAGCTGTAAATTTTCCCTGCAATATATGAGGGGTATTACCTTGAGCTATAGGTTGAAAAATAAAGAATTGAAGTACTTAATCCTTCAAAATGCTTTCAGTTTATTGATAAAACAATATCAGCCCAAACATTATCTTATTGTTCAGGCAGAAAAATATTTACAGCATAAGTGGGTTTCAGTTTTTTTCCCCTCATGATTTTTTCCATTCCAGATTTCTTCCTCCCTCCTTTTTCACATTGTTTGATTTTATCCTGGGAATTATTTTTGTTGTTGTCGTTCAGAGCCTGATGTGTGGATGTTTATTGCTGCTGAACAAATCTAAAGTTTGAATGGAGATGCCAACAACTTAGTATTTCCTTCCCAAGTCTATATTTCTACTAGAGAACCTTTGCAAAACAGTCACCTCCCATTAGCTGATAATGTTTGGAAATGTTACAATCTGTTTTCATTGTCTAAAGATATTTATCCAACTTGCTCATTGCTGTTGCTGTTGTCTGGGTGAAAAGTGTCTCCCAGGCACGTTTTCTTTGCAGCTCACCCGTCCTTTGGCAGCCCTGTTCCTCCTGCGCTCTGCTGGGAATGCTGCTTTGCTCTTTCTCTCAACCCTGACACTCACGCTAACTGAGGAGGGAGCCCCTCAGCAGGAGAAATTTCTTACTGACAAGCTGCTTTGCTGTCTGCAGTGTTGCCGGAGAGCTCTGGTTTTTACCTGTTGGCCTCCCCAGCCTGTCAGCTGCAGTTAATGGGAGTCATTTGTACTGTTTGTGAGCGGGTTCAGAAGGTTTCATACCAAAATGCTTTGGGTTCCTGTCTCCACGTGGTCGCCTGCGTGCAGAATAGCAATTTTAGCATGTTCCTCTGACAAACGGGACTCTTGAAGCCAGCTCTGCTTCCTGGGCTGGAGTTCCTAGGATTGGTTAATTGTAGGGTATTGAAATTTGTTTCTGGCTTGACTTTACTGCATGGATAGGATTGCTTTTGCACTCTGCTGGAGACAGTAAAGGTCAAAGTCTTGTGACTTGGATGGGCGGTTCCAATAATACAGTTTCATCCCATGTGTTGCTCCTAAAATACTCTGGTTTCGTTGTGTAACTAATTTACAAGGAACCAAAATTCTACATTATTTTTGGAATAAGACCATACTAAATATTTTTGGGTTTGAATTCTGAAAAAAACCCACCTGCTAGCAGGGGCAAATTACCTTAATCACAAGCATGACCTTTACTTATTTTTCTCTTGTATGCACGGTACAATAATTAACTGTTATTGCTACTAACAGAGGGTACCACTGGTGAACTGGATGGCCATTCCTCCTTATGCCACGGCTGAACTCTGGATACACATTAGGTGGTGCAGTTGGTGTTTTTTTCTTTTTTAAAGCAGTGTCTCAAAAGTACTTACATCTGGCTCGTTTAAGATGAGTAAGCCACTGCAGCAAAACATGAGTTCATGTTTTAATGTGGAGAAAGTAGCCAAGAGATGGGACAACAGCCAAGGAAAGGTACCCGTTTCCTCTCTGTTGTGTAACACCACACTTCTTTCACACCATGAGGAAGACAATGTCATACAGTCTTGTCTTGACTTGATGACACTTCTCCTGAAAGTTCCCCGTACTACCCATAGAACGTGAGGTGACTGGTGAACTTCTATGGCTTGTTCTTTCTTCCAGGCCCTTTTTGCCAAAATCTTGACAAAGATGCCAGTGGAAAAAGTCCTCCCTGGTATTGCCGTGGCACCCAGCCCCAAAGGTGGTTCAGTTATGTATGATGCTAACAAGCAGGACTCTTGAGCGGCAAGTTTTTCTTTTGTTCTAGAAAGTGAAGTACAAGTACAAGCAGAGAATGTCACAGAGCAATGTTTCCTTCAGTTTATTCCCTTCAACAGTACCCCGGTTTAGTATTGCTTCTTGGTGCAGGGAGGATGCAACGGGGAGGTGGGGGGGTGTGTGTGTCTGAATATTGTGTGCTGCTCTGATATCGAATCCTTGCAGAGGGACAGAAGGCTTTGTTCTCTATTGATATGATCTCTGTGGTAGGACTGAACCTTTTAGGATGCAGTAATAGCGTGTTATGTGGTGACAGCCTCTCCTTTCTCTGGGGTTCTCAAAGCTTTTTCAGAATAACTGCTTATCCTAGTGCTACAAAAAGGTAGGTGTTGTTTTTATGCCTTTTTTATGTTTGGGGAAATGGGAACAGAAAGCTTATCAGATATTTTGATGTCTTGAACTGCAAACAGGCACGTTGATATCTTGATCTGTCTGGTCTGTGATAGTTTTTATCTAGAAAGACTAGCTCCTGCCGCTTCTTCTGCAGCTTGAGACTGCGTACTGAGGTAATCCAGCTGCTCAGTATAGCTAAAAAAATAAGCTCATCAGAAGAGAATAGGTAGGAATAGAGAAGAAAGGGGTTAGGGAGATGAACTAGCTTACTGTGCAGCCAGGCAAGCACCGAGCTAGTGCAAAGGAAGAAGAGGGTAGGACGTTTTAGTAGCATTTGGCCCTTTGATCACCTCCATCACATGGCTGAGGTGTAGCTTATGTGGCTGCACTCTGATGTTAAGATCCATTTTATTGACTCCCTCTCTGTGACCCAGGACAGGTCCTTCCTTACCACTTCTGGCAAGTGTTTCAACTATCTGCTGTGTCTGCTGTGCTCTGTCTGGCTGAACGAGAGGGTGGTAATGAATGCACTCTCACTCACAGTGAGAGCAGGGCTGGTGGCGGTGCTGGGAGAAAGTATGATAGTATGACTAATCTTAGATAACTGCATGCAAAGGGGATAACATCTGAAAAAAAAAAGTATTCTTCCATGTTTAGTTTAAATCTCAGAAAAGGCAAATGCATGTCTCTCTTCTCTCTTGGCAGAACCAGCTCCTTGCAAAAGGCTTGCTGTTTATAGAGGAGAAGGTTAAGCTGTGTGAAGGCAAGTACAGTAAGAAACATATTTTGGAAGGGAGTTGTGCTTTGATGTTTGGTCAGACAAGATGATTTGCATGTCTGGAAAGTGTACAGACCTTTCTGGTACTGCCTTAGGGTGTCACACAACCTCTTGGGAGCCAAGCTGCACTGCAGCCCTTGTGAGGCTTAAGGGGTGGTGGGCTCTTGGAATAGCTACAGAGCTGCAACACTCCCACCAGCCACGCCTTCATCATGAGAGCAAAAAAAACAGTTGAACTTCAACTCAAAGCAGTTCTTGGCTTGACATGGATCCTATCGCAAACCTGCCAAGAGCTGCCTTCTGCCTTTTATTTCTCAGTGTGATTTGCAGCTCAATGTAAGCACGGTTTTGGTTACTGTGTTGTGCTTTTGAGAACTGAACTAACAGACAGCCTGAACTAACAGGCTTTGTGTAAATTTAAAGAAAAAACAGTCACTCCGGTGGGAATGAAATCCTTCAGAAAAGAAGTTGATCGCACATGAAGTTCTGTTCAAACCACTGGGGTACAGGCATTTGCTACTGCAGAGCCTGGGGACGGACTGGTGCAGCGACTCTCGGTGTAGGATGTGTGGGGAGTTAGTCACATAGAATCACAGAATCCTAGAATGGCCTGGGTTGAAAAGGACCTTAAAGATCATCTAGTTCCAACCCCCCTGCTGTGGGCAGGGTTGCCAGCCCCTAGAGCAGCCTGCCCAGGGCCCCATCCAGCCTGGCCTTGAACCCCTCCAGGGATGGGGCATCCACAGCTTCTCTGGGCAGCCTGGGCCACTGCCTCATCACCCTCTGAATGAAAAATTTCCACCTAATATACAACCTAAATCTCCCCTATTAACAGTTTGCTCAAGCAGAGCAAGCTGTCTAGAGCACATGTCTTTATTCAAAACTAGGCTGCTGTTTGATTTGACCTAGTTTTGTAGCCTGTAGGGAAGATCCCTTGCTAATTACCAGCCTGTGGTATCTGGGTCATTAAATACCAGTAGACACTTATAATCTCACGTCACTGTTAGTGCTGGATTCCTCTGCACTTTTCTTCACCAAGTGACGTCTCCACCCAGGCAGCAGGCTGTAGGACTCAGACCCTGAAGGAGCTGTGCAGTTGCCAGCGTCCTGCTTGGTGCGTGCAGGAGGAGCTGGCTGGATGGTTGCACTCAGAGAGTCATCGTCTCAATGCCCAAGTGGAGATCAGTGACAAGTGGCATT